>NC_051193.1:56275091-56285091 GCF_015220075.1 Falco rusticolus | reverse complement strand
CTTGTTAGATTTCATGAGGTTCCTGCTGACCCATTCCTCTAGCTTGGCTGTCTAGGCCCCTCTGAATGGCAGCCCTGCCTCCCAGTTTGGTGTCATCTGCAAACCTGAGGACAGTATACCCTTTTGTGTTCTCCAGGTCATTGGTGAAGATGTTAAACAGGAATAGAAATTTGTTAAAGGGAAAAAGTGTAAAAACTTACAAATTTTTTTTAATCTTATCTGCCTTCTTTTAATTTACACTTAGATAATGTAAAATACAATCTCAAGCTTCTTCTGTATGACTACCTGCTATAGATTATTAATGTAACAGAACTACCTTTACTTTCTCTTGGGTATTGCAAAAGAAACTAAAAAATAAACCAGTATCATCAGGCTTTCTACACTCAGCTTTTGGTGAAATATTTAAAAAAAAGCAATGAGATGCGGTTTATATGCTCAAGTTGAACAGTTGAGCAGAGAAGTGCTAGTATCCATTGCTTCTGTTGAAATGCATCTACAGTCCACTTGCCAAGTGAAGGCAGAAAGATAGAAGGCAAGAATTAGTAAACAGTTCTAAAACAAGCATTCTGCAGCATTACAAGTTGCAAATACAATTATAATTATTAAATTTTAGACAGTATGTATAATAAAAGGTAATTCAAAACTCTGACTTCAAAATTGTCTAGTATATTTTTACAGCTACATAACATAAATAATCTATTCGCTCTGAGAACACTGCCTAAATGTGAGTTCCTGGTATGTCAACAATCGTTAACATACATAAAATTAATTTCAAAGTTTTATCACCTCTGCTAGCAAATGCTTCGTATTTTGCTTTTAGAAATTATTTTCAACTCTAAAGAAGCTCCTACAGAAGACTCTAAATTCCTTAAATCTCTAGGAGTTAAAAGATATATTTTAATAAGTCTTATTTAACTTTCTTCCTTATTACAAAGTGTTTGCTACCTGTACTGTAGGAATACGCTTCATCTTTCAGAAGTGTATTACCATTGACTAATTAGAAGAGTGCACTAACACACGATCCATAGAAGTAAAGATTTGGTTTCAGGCTGGTAGCCTGGAGTTATGTTAAAATACAGCAAATTTAAGAGAACTTGCTATGTGCCTAACAAATCTAGACATACAGCAGGGCCAATCACTAGGCTTTCGGGCTGTGAAAATGCTAAATGCAATATACTGCTGATTGTAAAAACAATCTTGAATATAACACTATCTTCACTTTATGTCTATTGAATATGTGAAAACTTAAATTGCGTTAGGTTGCCTTCTAGTAAAAATTACAGGTGCATGGTAGGTCTCAGCAGTGTTCTTTATGTGTGTTTTTCTGCATGGATGAAATTTTGTTCAAGCCAAATAGTATCAGAAAGCAACAACTTTTTAATTAATTCAAGAGTATTTTGCTGGGTGACTTCTGACTGTGGTCCATTAAGTCTGCATTCTATTGACTGACACTTAATTTCACTGTTCAAAAAGACAGAATTGCATAAATTAGTTTCTTTGCATTTGCGCACATATTAAACAGAAGGTGTCTTGAGAAAGTGTTATTTTTAATACTGACCAATGATGGTGTTTCTAAACAAGTATTTGTTTCTAAACAAGTATTTGAAGTTACTCTGAATTTTCCCATTTCTCCATCTTCCTATCTTTGAATTCATACTGATAGTGCAGAATATTTTTACAAAGGCAGAGGCAGGAAGTATACCAGATGTTTAAGCTGTGCTCCCAGAGGTAGAAGTTCCCTCTCTGGAAAAAAAAAAAAATAGTGGTTGTTTTTTTTTTTTTTTTTTTTAAGATATCTTATTACTGTTTATCTTTCTCTTGACTACAGGAAACATCTATGTTCCTTCAGTTACCTTGGTGAGAATGAAAAGCCAGTAGGATGGGGACAGCTTTCAAAGCAGATTAGTTGCACTAATGAAAGCAAATTCTACATACTCAAGAGAGAAACAAAATTTCCTCTGCTTGCATGTCCAGAATGCATTCTGCCTCTGAAAAGTACACTCCAGTTTTTTGATCTGCTTGCTTGTATTTCTCTTGTTCTTTTTTTAGGAGCAGGGAACTATTTTTCTTTCAACGTTAGATTGACTGTTAACAAGCTGCTTTTTTAATTTGCCGTGTAATAGTCTTGCCCGGTAGGGATACTGTTACAGAACAGGTGTCATGTAGATACTCAAAGCCAACTTTTCTTACAAGTAAAAAATGGCAACTGAATTAAAACTTCTACTGAAGAAACTGGGGAGTGGTTTAGGATAGGTGCAAGCAACTTATTTTCAACCCAGTAACTCTCGGATGACAAAAGCACAGTGCAACAGAAGCAGGAAGCTGAGGCAGCAGTGCAAAAGAATAGTTTTCGGGTGACTAGTTTTATTATATACTTCCAACATGAATGCTAATGTTAATTTAGTAAAGTCAGCACCCTTAGTCTTTCTTTTCTTTTTATATGTGAGAAAATACTTTGGTTTATTTCCGTTGATTCTGGACAGCATGCAAAACTGAAGTGAATGATGCTGACACGACCGGGTTTCCAACTGGTACACACCACCTTCTTGATGATCTTGAAATACTACTTTAGTCACTAGCCATGCTCGAGTTTTGGTCCAAATACTACTCCCAGTTTACAAATGAAACAACTGAACCATGAACAGGTTAATTAACTTGGCCACAGTCCTGTAGAAAGCTTGTGTCAAAGCAAAGACAAGGATTCAATCTTACACTTGACAGCCATGGATTTATGAGAGCTAGACACTTCTGAATCCACATGTACTCATTCCCTGCTTCCTTTTTAAGCTAGAAGGGGAAAAATGGATGAACACAAAATGAAGGGCAATTTTTCTTTTTAACCTCTATAAGTCTGTTGTCCACTTTTTCAGAGAAAATTCGGTAGCTTTTGTACAACACTGAACAAGGCTCAGTCTTCCCATTTCTGTATAAACGTCTGATGAATGCAGCCTCAGTACTGCACTGATAAATTGGTGCTAGAGAGAATTCTTCTTGAGACAATATTGCTGAGAAAAGCTGTTTGCCTTCAAATCCTAAAAGTTGCTTTTCTTTTCACTATTCCAGCTTCTTTTTCTGGAGTATATTAGAGAAGGCCTATGTCCTACGTAGACAAAGAACATGCTTGGTATTAAGCATCGCATGTCAGTGAGTTACTTGACCAATGTCATCTCAGATTTTAGATCATGGCCCTCAACTACAGTAAGTTGTTTCTGTTTTTAGAAATTGATATCTTCAGACTCAGAGGAGGTAAACATCCTTTAGCATGAGATGTGTTCCTTCCATAGCAGATTCACTAGCATCTCTGTAAATATTGCTGCTTCAGTGTGACTTACCAACAGTAGCAGGAATGGGCCTTGCCGTCGTCTTTAAAAATGCCTTTCACTGCAAATAACCAACTGAAACTTCTCTTCAAACCTTCCTGTAGCATATATGCAGCACTGTGCTGAAACATGAGGATTAAATCCCTGGAACATCTTACCACCAGTTTTTTCCTGAATAACTACAACATCCATGTCCTTTGTATTGGACGAGCTAAAAAAACATTGAATGACTCAACTTTGCTATACTTCAGAATGACTCTGCTTGAGCAAAAAGCCTAAAAGCTAAAAAGGGTGCTGAATGTAGTGCCTGAAGGGTGTTACTGAGACATCTCAATTAAAAAGCTGACTATACAACAAAATGCGGGAAGAGTAATCTGAAAGGGAGATCCAAATAGTTGACATCCTCAGAACTGTATGTGGTGGGTTGGCCCTGGCTGGATGCCAGGTGCCTGTCACAGCTACTCTGTCACTCCCCTCCTCAGCTGGACAGGGGAGAGAGAATGTCATGAAAAGCTCCTCTGCCAAGATAAGAACAGGGAGATCACTCAGCAATTACTGTCACAGACAAAACTGACTCAACTTGGGGAAATTAGTTTATTACCATTCAAATGAGAGTACATTAATAAGAAATAAAACCAAAACTAAACATTTTCCCACCACCCCTGTCTTCTTCCGAGGCTTAAATTCACTCCTGGTTTCTCTATCTCATCCCCCTGGCAGTTCAGGGGGATGAGGAATGGGGTTTGCAGTCAGTTCATCACACATTATTTCTTCTACTTCTTCCTCTGCAGGGGGAGGACTCCACACACTTCCCCTGCCCCAGCCTAGAGTCCCTCACACAGGAGACAGTTCTCCATGAACTTCTCCAGGGTGAGTCCTTCCCACGGGCTACACTTCTTCACATACTGCGTCAGCATGGCTCCCTCCCACGGCTTGCAGCCCCTCAGGCCCAGGCTGCTCCCCGGGGGTCCCCGCGGGGTCCCCAGCCCTGCCCGCAGCCCGGCCCCAGCCCGGGCTCCTCTCCCCGCGGGGCCACGGGCCCTGCCAGGAGCTGCCCCAGCGTGGGCTGCCCACGGGTCACAGCCTCCCTCGGGCACCCCCTGCCCCGGCGCGGGGCCCTCCGCGGGCTGCGGGGGGGTGTCTGCTCCCCCGGGGGCTCCGTGGGCTGGGGGCACAGCCTGCCGCACCGGGGGCTGCACCTCGGGCTGCCGGGGGGTCTCTGCTCCGGCGCCTGGAGCCCCCCGGCCTCCTCCTGCCCTGGGTGCCGCCAGGGCTGCTGCTCTCGCATAGGCTTACCCCTCTCGTCACATGCAATTTATTGTACGGGTGTTTTTCCCCTTCTTAAAGATGTTATGCCAGAGGCATTGCCACTGTCGCTGATGGGATCTGTGACTCTGAAACTTCTTAGGTGTTCCAACCTTTTTGTTAAAATAAAACAAACTGCTTTTTTTCTTTCTCTCTTGGGTCTCCAATCTCCAAGAGATGATGGAACCTGCAAGCAGGTCAACAAAGTATATTGCTGCCAGCTGAGATCTCTTCCAATTTTTAAATGAATACTTAAACATTAGGTAGCCAGACTATGCAAAAAATGTATGTAGAACCCTCAGGCAGGAGGGGCAGAAGACAGTCTGGCCCTGCTCAGTTGCATTGCCTCATGGTCACAGCACAGTCCAAGCACGATGCTCTTTGATGCCTTTGAGACTGATGCAGCTCAGCAGCCAAACTCTGGGTTCCTTCTGCGTCCAACCACAGCTGTACAAGAGAGATAGATGTTCGTCGACGGAGGTGAGTTCACTGGAGGGCCACCAAGATGGTGAAGGGGCTGCAGCATTTGCCCAGTGAGAAGAGGCTGAGGGAACTGGGACTTGTTCAGCTGGGAGAAGAGGTGGTTTCACAGGGGAGCTGAAGAGCAGTGTGCTGGTACCTATTGGGGAGGTTATTAGGAAGACAGATGTAGGGTGTTGACAGCAGCGACATGGTGGTAGGATGAGAACCAGGTATAAATTGAAACATGACTTGTGTACAACTTAACAATTTTAAATAACTTTATTGGTCTGTTAGTGTTACATACTCTGCTTTTTGTTTCCCTAAAATGATATTCATTACTTATAAAATGAATTTAGCAACAGATTTTAAAGTTTTCATGTATAATTAACCCTTGAACTTGTTATGGTAAGCCTTAAAATTACGGTGTTAAAATAATTAGTGCTGTTACCCAAAGTTTCTTGTTGTATGTATGACTAAAGAAAGAAACATGATCTAGGTGTGATTATCTAAGGAAAAGTCCTACAGAAGATTGAAATTGAACGTAGTAACTGTAATTATCTAAAAGGAAGTCTATTACTGTATGATAAAACTGTCAAAATAATGATTGTGGGCTCCTACAAATCATGCAGAAGATCAATAAAGCTAATCTTACGTCATAGCTTGAGAATTTAGAAATTGTATTTTGACCTTAATTCATGATGGAGCTATTCAAAACATATTTAATAAATGGGTTATAGTACTTCTCCTTAATTAAAAATTAAAACTATTCCCAGTAGTTGTAGCCAGTGAAATAGAGAATATATTTCCAGTCTACATGATGTGCATCTTATTTTACTGATTGTTTACTCTTTTTAAGGAATTATTAGTTGACATGTACACAAAATTTGTGGTGATACCTCTCCCAAAAAATTCTTTGTGGCTCAACAGCCCTGTTTGGGGTGATTAAAAAAAAATCTATTTCTTTTTTTCCCTGCAATTTACTTTATTCTCCATTCAATGGGAGCTTATCCTTCATTTATCCTACTATATCTGAATGCCTTCCAGTACTGTGTTAAGTTGTATGTCTGCATATCTGTCACATGTTGTTTGTTCTCTTCTTTTCTGCCAAGGAGAAGTATATGCAGTGAAGTGTTTAATTTGTTGGGGTTTGGTTTGGTTTGGTTTAGTATACACATATAAATGTTCAGTATTTGTTAGGACAAAGTGAAAGAAAGGTGCCTTTCATGGGGAGCAGGTAGGAGTGGGGGCCCTGTGTTCACTGCACAGTCTCAAATAGGCTGTTCAGAAGAATCTCTGTTTCTTCCTTTTGTCACTCCCCAGTACATATAAATTTCACTCTTACGGCATGAGTTCTGTTGGAATAGACAAGTACAAGCTTACACTGCTTGGCTAAAACTCTCTTATTCGTCTGCAATCTTCCCATGAAGATGGGTCAGGAGAATACTGCAGAACGTAGATTAATTTGTTCTTTCCAAATCACTGTTCTCTGTGCAATGCATGTGTTAGCTTTAATTTGACACCTGGTCCTCAAGTAGGTGCCAGAATAGATCTTTAATAAAATGGTAGTTTTTACCATCATGCAATTACAGCATTACTTGTTTGATTAATTTTTTTTTTTTTGGCTGAATCACATTATGTATTAATGTGATAATTGTCATACCAGGGCAATTAATGATCTTATCTTAATCATAAAATGGTTTAATTTAGATAACAGTTGCTGCAGCTATGAATGCAGCCCTAGTCGTGGTAAGTTTCAGAAAATTTACTGAAAATATGTTTCTCCCAACTCTGCCCCCTAGATGTTACAGTCTAGATGAAATGTTGCTTCTGTCCATCATACCATAAGATGGGAAAACAATAAAGACGCTGTAAGACATGTTGACTTTCAGAAAGTGACAAAAACAGCTAGGATCCTGTGCTTGACAGTAGGCAGTACCAGTCATTTTGGCAAGTGGTATTTTTATGTGGTGGGAGGTAGAGGGACAGCAATTCTCTGCAGTAGGCACTTACAAGATACCCTGTATCCATATGTCTTTTCTCTCCCAAAGGAGTTCTTAAAGCAGGTACTGGCTTTTGTTCTGTGTTACTTTCAAAATGCTGATTTTTTTTGAGAATTACTACTCTTCCATTTTGCTTGGTTTTCTTTTTACTTTGAATACTCAGAGTTGTAAAGATCCAGCATTTTTTAAATTCTGTGATGTCTTTGGCCCTGATACTTTGTAGCTATGAGTGTCATAAACGTGTTTACATAGAAAAAAGTTTTAAATCTAAGTGCTTTCTTCAGTTACTTGAATGCCCATGGGTGTTGTGACACTCAACAGAAATGGTAAGCAGGAACCTTCTTTTGTGGTGTTCCCTTTTACTTGTCTTCTAAAATAAATGTTTCTTTTGCCCAAGCTTTGTAAATTTTTCAGGCCACCACTAATTCTTTTTTGTCTTTGAACCCCAGGTATTTGCAGTGGACATTTTTGAGATAGGATGACAGAAATTAATATAATGGTTCCAGGTGACTCTAAGCAGGAGGTGTCAGAAGGAGCTTGGTCATACTTCCAAGTCTATTTCTTCTTGTTCATCCTGATTAGAGTCAGTCGTTAAGGAATGCGCAAACTTGTTTCAGCCGAAAAAGACCTGTTTCTTCCACTGTGCATTACTGGATGCTATGATTTGGGAGCATTTTCTTATCTCTCTCTCTAGTATCTCTGAAGGTGTAATCTCCAAATGATAAGCCTCAAATTCTTCACTTTTTCCACAGTGGAATCCCATAATTCAGAGTAATTTTAGACTGGGAATTGAAGTGTAAATTCTTCTTCTGTAGGAGGTGCAGCTGTGTCTATTCCCTTTTGTTGTTTTATTTAGGAAAGCTAGGCGGAAGTGAAAGTTCAAGTAACAGAAACAGCTTTTTAAAAATAATTTTGAATTAATATTTTGAATCCTTAGCAATACAATTAGTCTTAAGCTTATCATCAATACTGTAGACTTTCTTGCCCATCTCAAGTTCCCAAATCAGGATTACGTCTACTTTTCTGAACAACATTCTTTTTTCTCCCTGCTTCAGGGCTGATTATCTTTTTTCTTAGTGCTTTCCCTAGCTGCTCCCATATTACAGAACTGTTTACTTGTATTCAGTATCAAGAATTGCATGATTTATGGGTAACTTTTATGTTTCTTTTTAGATTGGCAAAACAATTCAGTAGACAGAATCAAGAGGCACGTTTCACTTACAAAATTCTTTTTCTCAATCTGCTGTTGAAGTGTGTATTCATTTAGCCTGAATCTTATGCTCTGAAATTTCTTTACCTTTCTTTCAGTAAACTGAACGAGGGCCCAGCCCTGAAAAGACATATACAAGGCCATCATGTGCTTCACCTGAAACCTGCAGC
Source organism: Falco rusticolus (assembly GCF_015220075.1). Taxonomy (NCBI): domain Eukaryota; kingdom Metazoa; phylum Chordata; class Aves; order Falconiformes; family Falconidae; genus Falco; species Falco rusticolus. The sequence continues at coordinate 56,276,624 of NC_051193.1, read as the reverse complement.
TATGCAGAGCTACAGCTTTTCAATAAGTGCCAGTTTACTTAGGTTCATCTGCAGGATCATAACCTGAGTTTGACATATTTGAATCCTCTATAGCCTCAATTTTGTTATGTCCTTACAAAACATGTTAAGCAACGTGATTTGTTATGTGTCAACTTATGTCACACCACTGTTAACTTTTTCTGTGAGGAAATGGACTGCTGCTTCTCAGAGTCTAATCCTTGCCAGGGCTTTGGGATTTTCCTTTGTTTGTGTGTGTGTGTGACTAGTTTGTTTCCTTAGCTGCTACTAATGAAGTTTAATAAAGATTTTTTAAAACAATCTGGTGGTTTTTTTATTTTATTTCTTATGGCATGTCTGAAAATTGCTAGAGAATACTGATGTTCAACTTTTCCTTATGTAGTGGTATTGGTCATTCCTTAGTGTATCACAGTCACTTAAGTGCTTGTTAGAGTGATGGTTAAAAACATAATGTACTGGATATAGACTTTATTGTATAATTCCCTAATCACTGCTAACTTATCTAAGCATATAATTGGCACTAATATTTACCCCCCTCCAAGTTCTCTCTACTATTTACTGGTGTGTAACTTCTTAAAGTAGGTGGATAGCATAAATGAAAGATTAAATCCTTGCCTAAAGAAGCTTATTTTCCTGTTAAAAGAAAGTCATTATACCTTAGTGAAAATCATGTCCAGGACGTTGAACAGTAGTGACATGGATGCAAAAAAATTGCTGTTGACTTTGTGTTTTCAGTGCCTTTTGTTTGTTGTGTTTGAATAACATGTTAGTTTATAAACTGTGGTAGAATGTTTTAAGTGTCTTTATAAATTTATGAGTGTTTTAACAAGTGGCTTTGCTGCAAACTGAGCTTTCCATTTATCATCTAGTGAGTGGGATGATAGTGCTCACTGACCTGTTGTTATTTAGCAGATATCCCATGAGCTCTAGTCTGCTGGTAGAATTTTGGTGTGTGGTAGGAAGTTTTGTTCATTAAGAACAGTAAAAGGAAACTGATTACTGTGAAATTACTTGTCTCTTTTCTCACTCCTGGCTCGGTATTGGCTTGCAGGTATAACTTTTTTAACCTGGGAGAATATCCCTGTGCAACTACTTGAAGATAGCTGTTCATGTGTAACGAATAGGAGCAAAGAAATTTTGGAATTAGAACAAAATATTATTTTAAAATTGTTTATACATCATATTTAGATAGCAGTTTTTGGAAACCCAAACAGTAAGATGGGAAAGTTGAAAGGTTATTTTTTTTTAATACCCAATTTAAAAAAGCCCAAGAAAATTTATAAAAGATAGGAATATTGTATGTGTTTCTGCCTATAGCTAACATTGTTTTTATTCCATTTAATCCATTTTCTCTAACTATATGTTTTTTTCCTTTACACCTTACCCAACTAACGTGGACACTCTAAGGCCTACTTCCAACTTCATCAGACTTTGAAAAAGTTTTATTATTTGCTGTAAAACATAATGCACTTAATTAGGAAAACTTCAGTCACCAACAATAAGAAAAGAAGCATT
>NC_051193.1:56142591-56270091 GCF_015220075.1 Falco rusticolus | reverse complement strand
AAGACTGATAAATAGTCCTAAAATCACTCCTGCTTTATTTTGTGTCTTAGATTTATAAATCTGAAAACAGCACAGAAAGCCTTTTGCCTGACTTTAAATACAGTCAGAGAAATGTGTTGACACTCAATAAATAAATAAATTTGAAAACTACCAAACTGGAATCATCAAGTCTATAAACTGCTTAGGATTGTTGAGACCAAACACTGTTTTAAAGGCTGTTTTGAATTTTCACCTATCTTCTTCCTTAAGCTCTCATAGGATATGGAGGTTATTCTGAATTACATTTTCTTGATACTAAGCAGTTTCCTTAAGAGCTGCATGATGCTTCAAAGCACAAACTGTCCAGTGAAACTGAACAGGTAAACAAGGGCCTGCTTTCACCCTGTGTGAATAAAATCCATTAGTGTTTTAAGACTTTTAGAGTTAGTTGTATCGTAATGGGTAAGTAGCTACAAATTTATGAGTTTGTAGTTGGTGGTTGGATAATTTTCAAAATTATCAACGTCATCAATATTTTCCTTATAAAAGTGTGTCTCTGCCTGCCAAGTAGATGACTGAGCTAACAGGTTTTTTGTATGTTTTTATTCTTTATTTCTCTAGCCTCCAAAACTCTTATAAATAGTATGCTACGGGACCCTTCTCAGATTCCAGATGGAGTTTTAGCAAATCAAGTCTATCAGGTATTAATCACAGTTGTCTTTTTCTTTTTTTCTTTTTTTTTTTTTTTTCCTGTGGCAGTGCTGTTATCTGCCTAGCAGAGTAAAAGATTTTAAACCTCATTTAATTACTGTCATCGTAAACTATCAGTGAGGTCAGGGTGCACCATAAATGGCAATGCAATATTTGTGAGGGGAGCATTTCACTTTTTAATAGCTTGCTTTTATAGTGAATAAAAGCACGCAGTTTTTGTTTTCTGTGATTAAATCTGAACAGCATCTGATAGCCTTTTTGAAGAAAAGTAATTACTGTTTTTAAGATAGTGTTTAACTATAATGTTTTTGTAGTTGCCCATCACTATACTACTTCTCTTATTTGCCTGCAGTGTACTGTGAATGACTGTTGTTATGGACCACTGGTGGACTGCATCAAACAGTATCCTTTCCCATAAAATTTTAGGTGCACAATTGACGAGCTTAGACTGTGTGGAAGGGATGTGTCTAGCTTTAACCTGACATAAAGTTCTGCTTCACAAAACACATTTCATACACCTCTGTTTTACATTCAATCAGCTAGAGGGTCACTGCAAAGCTTTCTCTTACATTGTTTAACAAAAATCAGATGGACCACGGGAAGTTGTCAGTTTGGTGGCTGCATGTTCGTATGCCTGATTGAACCTCTTTGGTTTTGATTAGTTGAAATGCATGTCTAGTTTTCTATTAAGACTGGCTGACCAGGCTTTGAGCGGTGGAGTTGAACTGAAGATACTCTCCAATATCAACTATAATGTGATCAAATTTAAAAGTTGCATAGATAGTGTTCAACATTATGGCATTGTTTTCTTATGAACAGAAGTTTTAATCAGAATGTTTTCAAGTGCAGTTTAGGTGTAATTGACCAATTAGTGTTTTTAAACTCATATCTGACATTCCAATGCAGTTCTTTTACTTTCTATCATTCTTAAAGGAAATTAGACTAGCTGTAGAAAGAACGATGTAGCTTGAATTTTAACTGAAGTGGTTTTTTTGTAGTGTTTAAGTGGTTAATTAGAGATCCTCAGTATCCAGCAAGAATACTGTGGGAACTCCACATAGTGCTGAGTATTCCAGATTAAGATTATAATTTGTTAGGAGTAATTGCTGTGGCCCCAAGTTTGTTTTAATAAACAAACTTTAATTAAGTCCTGAATGAGTAGCTCTTCTGTTTCAGCTATCAAAGGAACAATTTCAAAATCATGGACTGCTATCAGTGAGCAGGCTAGCAAGGCAATTCCCTCTGAAGCCCTAGAGAATCTCTGCATGGAGTTTGGGGGAAGATCTTGACTTCACTGTACAGTTGTAAGAAGGAACGTTACAGTGATGTTTAGTTATGCATGAAAAACACCACCTTGTAGTTGTGACACATACAGTGGTTACCCCTTAAAAACATGTTCTTTCCACTAGAAGTACTTGCCTGGTGTCTGCTACAGTCTCAGCCCTGCTCCCATTAACTTCAACAGCAACAGAATAGTTCTAATTGTATTAGTATTTTGTGGGTTTAATCATAATTTTAAGTATTCATTGAGACTATCTTCAATATTAAACACAGCTTTCTGATGGTGGATGAATCTAAAACGTTACACTTTTTAAAAGGTTGTTTATCACTTAATTTAATTTCCAGATTTTTAAGATTAATATTTGGTGATGAACAATCTGGCTATACTCTTCTGAAAGTGTCATGTTTAAAAGTAGTAATACATATGTAGAATTATGAACAGTTTTTAAGAATAACTTGCCTGCAGTCTGAAAAGGTCTTTACTCTCCTTTTCAGATTCTGGTTCAAGTGAGGTTACTGAATGCGCAGTGACATCAATGAGAATAATGATGAGTTTTTCAATTCCATTTTGGTACAGAAAAGTTTAATACTAAGCTGTGCGACTGCATTATCTGCAAGTATGTTGCTGAATTAGATGTTAATTTTGAGGTGCATAAAATAGTTAAAAATCAATTTAAAGTTAAGGTTTTAAAAGCATAATGTCTTCTGAAGGATTGCATATTGATTTTAAATATAACTATCTAATTGTATATGCATGGACTAAAGTATGAAGTCAACCTCTTTGTAAATGCCAAGAGGCTATTTTTCAGTAATAGTTCAGATGCTTACGGGAAACTAGGCTGCTAGATTGCATGAGTAGAAAATGGCTTGTGAGGTTATTTACAAGTTTTGCCCCATGGTCATTGCCATACATCAATAACAGGTATTATTATAGACTAAGTCTAAGTGTTTCTGCTTATGGAGCATTATAAATTCTGTTTGCAGTATTTTTCTTATGGTTTTGCTGTTCTTCATTTGCCCCTTTTGTTCTGTAACTGCTAGTAGTGCTTAACATAATATATAGTTTCAATTGATAAAAACTCTGTGTGTGTGTGTATATATATGTATATATGAAACGATTCCCATACAATTAGGTTTTTTGCTGTAAAGCTAAAGTGTTGATATAAATTAATTAATTAACTCTAACGGTAAGGTGATCTGTACTTTTACGTTTTCAGAAGTAACTCTAAAAAGAATGAGGAACTTACCTGTTTGTAAGGTAAGATCCTTTATCATGAGGTTCCATAAGGTTCTTCTTAAAAGCTTCCAGAATAGAACTTTGACCTCCAGGAGGATACATTAAAAATGTTTGATGTGGCGACTTCTTTACATATTGCAAAGAATAGCACATTGGATCAACAGGCCATCAGTGAAGTGAAAAGGACGTCACTATAAAATATTATTTCATCCTTCCCTGACATTGGTTCATGTTTCTGAAAAATCAGTTAAGAGGATGTTTTGTTACAGTAAGATGTTTCAGATGGATGTAGTGCCTATCAGTTTCAGAATATAAAGGAAAAAACAGTTTATTTCATTCTTTGCTGAATTAGAGAATTGATACACTAGTCAGTAAAGAGCAACTTCAAAGATAGTTAATGACATGTTTTAAGCTCACACTTGCTTTAAAATTTGGGGTGGAAAATAAAGCAAAAATGGAAATATTACCCTTATTTATACTGAATAAATATGGTCTAATGGGCCTTCATTTTGTAAAATCTATGCTGATGATACAGTAGTCTGGTTTTGACAAAGTGCTAAACGCCTCTGAAAATGCCTGTAAGGAATTTCAAAACTTGGGGTTCAAATCACTTTGGAAATGCAGATGAAGGCAAATAAATTGTATCATTAATTATTTTACCTATGATGTTTTTCTGAAGTTGGTTCTTTTCCAAAGTAATCTTCCATTTCTTAACCTAAAGCTATCAGCGCTATTGGGCATGAGCATGAAGTCTTGCTGCGAGAAATGCTTTTGGAAAAAAATCTCTCTTTCATAGGTAAGAATGTGTAGTAGAGGCTAGCCAGTGAATCCTTAACTTCAAAGATTTCAATGCCTGTTTACTTAAGAAAAAAATAAGCAACGCTCTTTGTATTAGGTTGTAAAGGAAGAGTAAAAAATGATTGATGCTGTACATGTTATCTTTTATTGATTTAGAACCGAGCAGGAACTCAGTTACCTAATACCCTATATATACAGCACATGCACAGGCTTGCAATTAATATTTTATAGAATAAGTAGCTGAAAAAAATGCTTTAATATCTGCTGCAGTATTACTTTTGGTGTCATGAGATATTAGCCATAATCTAGGCCTTATGAGACTTAGGAGGAAGCATAAGACATATTAGCTTCAGAATGCTTTATGTATTAAAGAACTGCTAGAGGATTCACTCATTTAGCTTTCTGTGCAGTTTCTGCTGAATTTTTGCCCCCTGCCTCCCAACCAATGCAAGTAGTCTTTTCATAATCCCTATATTTAAAGTTATTTTAGTGATTAATTAGTTAAGAAGTTATTTTCATTTTTTTCTTTTAGCCTGCACTACATTTCTTGTATATGAGTGCCATTAAAACAATGATTAGTGGTTAAAACATCATTTTTCTTATTGTGATAATAAACTTGACAATGACTTCTTAAATCTTTGTTTCCTTATGTAGTGAAACAATAGCAAAGTGAAATGCTTTCTTTTGTGAATGGTTGAGTGTTGTACTAAATTTGTGTGATCAGGGATTTTTGCTGGTTTTACCAGAAACTTATGATCTCTCCTAAAGTTAAGATTCAAGTTAAGATTTTGGAAACCTTAAACAAATCTAAGAAATTACAAAGAGTATTAAGGGTTTTAAAAGATTTATCCATACGATTAAGGAACAGAGTTAGTGTACTCTTTATTTTAGAGAAAAATGTGAAAAAGACAGGAATAACTATACAAACTAATATAAACTTGAAAATGACACTGTGAAAATGTGAGGAGGTAGTTTTTCCTACTTGGCTATAAGAGCAGAGGTACAGGTAATAGGCTTAAGCTGTAATTGCAGACATGATGTTGAGTTAAAATGCTAAACAATTCTAGGAACAATAAGTATAAAACAAACTGCCAGGGAAGGTTATGGAATCACCTTCAATGAAAAATTCAAGGATAGACTTGACACTCATCCATCAAAGCTGGTAATGAAATCAATCCTGTCATGATACAAGGGAATGGACTAGATGACTCACTAATGGATCCTCAACCCAACGATTATCATTTTATTTGGCTTGTGCGAGCTTGTGTAGTACACAAATCAGATTTAAATTTTAATGTTTCACGACCTTGGATAAGCATCAGTTTTGTCTTTAGAAATAAGCTTTAAGAAACCTGTGCTGTCAAATCAAAATATCTAGAATGGATTAACTCATTAGAATACAAAGATATAAAGGAGAGAGCTTCATTTATTGTTTACATTTTATGTATTGTTTAGTCATTATTTGAGATATGTTAAGTGGTCGTATTTATTATTTCTGTGCATTGCATGTGTGTCTAAGGTTCTAGGAATTTTTTATTTTTTTAAAAAAAGACCCTTTTCCTAAGTATCTGCAAGAGGAACCCTACTGAACCCCTCGCAATAAAGTCTTTACTTTCTGAAAAATTAGTTCCAATACTGCTTGAAGAAAACTTCAGGAAAACAGGAGAGATGACAATATTTCCTATAGGTCAACAAATTCAGGCTGTGTTAGTCTGTACAACTGCATTCCAGTTTTGAAGATGGCTTATGATGTAGATTGCTTTGCTTGCAATTCCATTACTTTTTGACACATGTTAAAGAAACAGAATTCTTGCAACTTCCATATTAGTGTACTATTCCAGGGTACTATTCTTCAAGAATAGTAAGTTTTTTGTATCAGCTATGTTCACCTGAGCAACAGAGAGACTTTTACAGGAGAAGAAAACTCATTCAAAGAACACGGTGAATATAAATTGTGCCAGTATAGTCTTGGAGCATGAAACAGCTTTTCAGGTCGAGGATGTAATTTGTCAGTTTCTAGAGCAGTTAGCTTTCAAAGTCTACAAATCAGAAGTAACACCTTCAGATTCACCTAGAAATTGATTGGAAACCTATACAAACTAATGGGGTTTGCATTTTATTAATCCACTGTGCATGAGAAGCACATCACATACCACATCCTCTCTTCAGCAAAAACACGGATCTCAAGTAATCACTTTGCCCAAGTTTTAAGTAATCAATGGACACATTTTCTCAAAACAAGCTGAGAAAATCACTTGCCATGCTGAAATGCCAGGAATTTCTAGGTTCTATATAGGATCTTTATTGTTTTGTATCTTTACCACAAATATATTAGGGAAGTTTTTAGCTATGTGGGGAGGTTCTGACCTTTGACTGAGATCTTGCTCTGCTTTGGTTCCCACCAAGATGTCCCTCAGTAGTAGGCTGGGTATAAATCATGAAATCTGATTGATGTTTTCTCTTGTAATCTTAAATTTGCAGTTGCTGCTCATTCATGCACCAACAGAAGAATGTTAGGTTTCTTTGTTATATCCAGAGGCTAGTATAAGAACAATGATGTGTTAAATGGTTATGATTGAGTGTGAAGTTATGGCAAAGATGAAGCTGCAGTTCTGTTGGAAATCTGAATTAATGGGGAATCTGTAGACAAACTACCTAGTAGGGATGTTTCAACATAATTTTCAAATCTGAGGATGCATAAATGTAGCTGTCAAAGCTGCTGTGGGCTGGTTGTTAAATTATTCTCTTAATCCATGCTAAAAGATCTTTTAAGGTGCAGAATGCTACCTCTGTAACTTCTGGACCGATCTGAAACACACCTGAGCTGAAAAGTTAGAATTTCTTTCCTTTGTGGTGGGGTTCTGTTAAATAAAAAAATTATGGTGATTGTGGGGAGTTTCTGTAAATGTGGGGGTTTTTTTTCCCAGAAAGTTATAAAGCTTGAAAACACTTGAAGAAATTGTAATATATAATTATGTTCCTGCACATGATAGACAACTCACATCCATAACAAACATCCATAATTTCCCAATCTTTATCACAATACAGAATGCTAGTAGAAACCAAGTGAAAACATTCAGAAACCGATTCAGAACAAAAAACATGTTCTTTTTCAAGTCATGCATTAGTATCAACTGATTTTAAAAGTAATCAGGCATCCCTGAAAAAAGAATCTGCTGAAGAATATTAAAAGTAATGCTGATGCAAACTCTAGTTAAGACACCTGCCAAGTTACCTATCAGGAAATGTGTTTACATCTGTCCTGGTTTTCAGTGGGGTTTTTTTAAGGTAAATGTCCCTGGTCCCTGAATTTCCTATACTAGTATTGGTTAGATGTGGAAGACCGAACTTTCTGTTGCTATTTGTGTGTTCTTAAATAATAAAAATTTCAGCTGGGACATCCTATTGTCTTTTCTAGACAGTTTTAAACAATTAAAGAGCAGGTTACAGTTAAATAAGCTGGATAAAACCAGGATTTTTTTTTTATCGAGATTAAAAGCTTGCATAAAACATTTATTCATTTTTACATTACAGCATAAAACTCTCAATTCATAGGTTCAGTTAAATTAGAACCTTGTTAATCTTAACATCTTTTATCCATATACCTGACAATCTGAGTTTGAAAAAACAGCCAACAACCAAGTCTGTCTCCAAATCCTGGGAAAGTTTAATAGCTGATCAGGTGATACAACGAAGTGTTGCTTTGCAAAGAACTTGTGTTTACAATATAGTGTGCCTACAGTGAAGAAATACTCTCAAATTTCAAACGAATTAACTACAGCTATCAAAACAAATAAACAGCTATTGCAGTTCACACTTAAGTGAATGTACAACTTCAGAAAATTACTCCTGTCCTGCTTTCAATATGATTTCACTATATTAAAAAAAAATAATTCAGACATATATTCTTTGATGAGAAAGAGGGGGGAAGTTTTCTTTAGGCACTTTTAAAATATTTTTATTTCTAAGAGCGTATGTTTTTCTTGTCATTAAAATGTTACTTGGACTCAAACTGCTGACCTTTCAGGATATGCACAAAGTATTCAAAAACTGAGTTCTGAACATTGGCCATGAAACTACTGTCCTAACCTGATAAATGGATTGGAAATAAGCTACCCAACAGTGAGAACGGACCATTAATTTTAATCAAAGGTGATGCAGAAAGGCGAATGGGATGCATGACAATGTCAACAGCCCAGTAGGTGTTAAGGGGCTACACAGCCTTACTTGTTACTAGGTAGTGCCATTAGTTGAGCTTGGGTGAAGACAGAAAGCCATGCCTGGAATTGAATGACCAGGTCACTCCAAATTCTAATGGAGAAATGGTGTTTCAGAAATACCAATATAATGGTATCGGAAATCAAGGACAATAGTTTAGAAAATATTGAGGGCTTGCTTGGGCTTTTTTCTTTCAAAGGGAGTACCTTTTGTCTTTTGCAGTTTTATCTTGCTCACTCATTATTGTTTCTTCAAATATTCAGCTCTAATATTTGTAAGGAACAGAGCTCTATAGTTAGCAAAATTTCTAAATCTGTGTATGTTCTGAAATTGGATAAATTCTATAGAATACAGGATGCAATGGAAACTAAAATTGTGGGTTCTCTCTCCTTTAATACATTTCTGGAAGAGAAGGGTATTCTTTGTGTTTTTTAAAAAAACTTTATGCTAACATTAAAGTAAAACCAAGAAGGCAGCTACAGTATATCTACATCTGTGATGCTGGTAGGATTAATCTTAACGCTTCCTAATGTGGGGAAAGTCTTCTTTCAATCAGCAAATATACCTCTTTATTTTGACTATTTGGGGGTTATAAAACACTGTATGACAGCTTGAATTAATGATGTTTATAATGAAGAGATAAAAATGCAGGGATGACAAAGAAGCATTTTTATATCCATGCTTCAGGTTTTCTACAAAGGTTCATTTAATCTGACACAGCATTGCATGCATAAGAAAGGTATGTATGACTGCATTAGTAATTCTTGCACTCTTATTTAAAATAAAATTAGTTATGGTGCTGTCTACTTAAGAGAATAGTTTTATAACCAATAGTTCTTATTCTCTATGTATAGCTGAAGATCAGCTTCGTGCAAAGGGTTATGACAAAACACCAGACTTTATTTTAGAAGTGCCAGTAGGTAAGTCTTTTGAAAGAATTTTTATTATTTTATTTTGTGTAGGAGTGTTCATGCTAAAATATTATGGCTACTTAAGTGTTTTATAGGATACTACTCTTTTTTTTTGGTAGTTACCCAGTAATTTAAGAACTTCTAGTTTGGGTCAGAGAGGTTTGATCTTAAGTGGTATAACGCAGTGTTTCCTCTTTGGTCTCCGCATGGTTTTGTCTCATCATAAAAAGAAAAAAGGGAAAACAAGCAGCAGTAAGAACCCACAAATCCCTGTTTCCTCTAGCGTGCTCTGCCCACTGTCTTTATGAGTTGAACTCTGAAATACCTATAATTGTATAATTGCCTTAAACTTCTAGACCCAGTCAGTTCAAAGCAGTTGTAAGAGTATTACCATTACATCTGTAGGTCATTGCGTAAAGGTTTTTCATTGTGCAGTTATTCTTTTGCCATCATTTTGCATCTAAATACAACTCTGTACTCTGCTTTTTAAAAGCCCGTGAAGCAAGAAGGAATAAAATAGGTAAAAGGTCATGTCAGAGTTCACCTACACTTTCTGGGCTTGAGGCATGTAGGAAGGTAATCGGATGACCTAGCGGTTGGGACATGGAAGAAAAAATGTCCGTGTTGTCCAAGTGTAAAGGATTATTAATCACCTTTATTAAATCCACTTTCACGCCAAAAGACTTCTGCTTTGCCTCCATAGAACGCAGCACCTGTCTATGCAGATATCTACTTTTGTGTCTATCACAGAAAATGAGAAGGCCAAAATCACTATGTGAAAGTCACATGACTAGGTTTTTTGTTCTTTGTATTGACAATAGCTGGAATTCTTACTGAGATAACTGATTATCTGGTATAATAACTGGTATAAGGAATTAAGTGTGTACTATAAAATGTCTCAGTACTCAGAAGTGCTTGAGATACCATCTTTCAGCACAATAATCTGTTTTCCAATAGGTAACCAACTATGTATATGAGAGTGTTCTGAAAAGTTTTTAAAGACTTTCCTTAGCTCTATGGTGTTTGTATTCCTAATTACATTTCCAAAAAAGAAAAACGGTAGTGATGTTAATAAGAGGTTATACATACAAAATAAAAAATACCTTTCTAACTGAAGCACTCCATATTTGAAATGGTGAGATTTGGCATCCTAATGATCTGCAATTTGCTCATGTCAAGCCACACTTGGAGAGTTTGTCTGCTCCCTCACTTCCATACTTCTTATTTCTGATGGGTCTCAGGAAGCTACTAAGGAATTGAGAGTATGAGGGAACAGGTTTTTTATCGAGCCTAAAGTTAGCAGGGAAGATTGTGAAATTACAGAACCACAGAATGGCTGCGGCTGGAAGGCATCTCTGGTGGTCATCTGCTCAAGCATGTTCACCTGGAGCTGATTGCCCAGGACTCTGTCCGGGAGGCTTTGGAATATCCAGGGAGGGAGACTCCACAACCTCTGTGGGCAGCCTGTGCCAGTGCTCAGTCACACTCTCAGGAGAAAAGTTTTTCCTGATGTTCAGAGTGACCCTGATGTGTTTCAGTTTGTGCCCATTGCCTCTGTCACTGGACACCACTGAAAAGAGCCTGGCTCCCTCTTCTTAACACCTGCCCTTCAGATAGTTACATACATCAATAAGATTCCCAAATAGTTTGGACTACAATACACACAATAATACTTGTTATTCAGATACTTTTACATTATAAACATATAAGATTATGTCCCAGCTATTCAGGAGCCTGATTAAATGGAAATTAGAAAAGCAACTAGATGTAGCTAGGTTTTTATTTCTAGAGAAGGGAAATGGAAACACCCAAAAGAACTCTTATATTCGTAATATTACCCTATTAGAAAGGAAGTTAAAAATAGCTATTAATTTGTTTACATGGATTTGTCTCTAAAATCAGAATAGTGATAGTGAATTACTTTTTTTGAATTATTGACATTGACAGGAAATAATTTTCTACCTGTTGTCTGATATGAGCTAAACATACGGCAGTCCTTGCATTCTCTTCCTCATGACTCAATACATAGCTAGCAAATGCAAATGCTTCTTAGAAATTGCTTCTCAACTAACTACAGAGTTTATGCCCCAGCTGTTATATCTCCTGGGGTCTAAAAGTATTGGGGGGGTGCTAGGGCTGGGGGGAAGGATGTAGTAGTATAGACCTACACAAGTTAACTTGGTTACTGGTAACAGGGTGGTGGTGCCGTATAGAACTTTGTGTGGTGACTTTGTGAGTTACCTTACCCAGATTTCCTGAGTAATTTTAGTCTGTGGTAAATCATGTGCTGCCATAGCCTCTTCTGATCTTTCTGTATTGTGCATCTGGGTCTGCATGCTCTTTGAGTACCTCAGCTTAGGTGAAACTTAGGCTAAGACATCATGGCTGTGGATGTTACAGGCAACTCAAAATAAAGGAAACATTTTTAAAGACCTCAACAGTGATACTTCACATAACCTTTTTGGAGAAAGAATGATCTTTTAGAGTGACTCTCATGATTTCTGCTGCAAAATTATGTTGTCAGCTTCAGAGAGGACTTTCCTTTTACCAAAAAAAGGTAACTCCATTGATATTAGAAATTCACTCATGCAAGAAATGAGGAAAGATGTGAACCAAAGCAAATGCCACAGCTTTGAAACAGAAATTCAAAATCACATTTTTTCACATAAGCCTTCCTATTCCTAACTTCTTTCTGGTGAAGCATTACTGATTTTGCAAAAGTAAGGAAGCAGATGTATATCAGTGATACAACTTCCTTGCCACTCTCACACCTTCCATTCTGGATTGGTGAGAAGTTTCTGTCTTTAGCAGCTTAGCTAACTGTTCTTGTTATTCACTAGAAGTTTTCAGTTCCTCACCTGACAACTCATTTCCAGGAAAATAAAGGTGAAAGTAGCATGCAGTTGCACCTTAGTCTAGTCTCTTTTTCTTTACATTGTTTGTGTTAGAATAAATGCAAATATTTAGAACAGGGTGTAATTAAACTGAAATGGACATAATTATCCTTTAATTGTTTTTTAAAACGTCCTATGTGCATGTATGAAAGACAGTTTTATAAATATGTAACTCTGTTGCAAGCATGAATTATGTGGCAGATCGGGGGCTAAATAGGATAGTCCCATTCTTACAGCCTGTTGAGTATAATTTTCAGATTTAGGTTTGTTTTCTGCTCTGACCCTAGCTGTTGAAGGACACATAATTCACTGGATTGAAAGCAAAGCCTCATTCGGTGATGAAAGTAGCCACCAAGCCTACTTGCAGGACCAATTTTGGAGCTACTGGAACAGGTACATTTCTGTTATTTTTCCTTACAGATAAATAGGACTGCATTTTTAAAAGAAATTGATGGAAAAAACACTAGTAACTTTGGTATTAAGCCATGTGAACAAAGTACGTGTAACTAATCTGGCATTTTGAATGTCACTAATTAGTATTTCAAATTGGAATGCTGAAATACTTGTGAAAATTTCACATCATAATTGTTAACATGCAGGAGATATATACAGTGATTTTACAGTGATGCTAGGTGACAGAATAAGTTACTTTTGTCCAAAAGTTGTATGTCAGTTGTTTTAGTACCTGATGTTGAAGGAAGATTTTGCTGTAGCATTTTGTAATACCTGCACAGTGCCAAACCAAGTGGGCTTTGTGTGTAAAGAACTGTATTACTCATTGACATTGCATCTAGGGCAGTACTGTTTCACTGTGGGGTTTTTTTTAATAAATTATTTTTTTTAATGTTACCTACATTTTAATCAGTAATAACAATTATCTTCAAGCTAAAAATGTAGTCAGGAACATAAGGAGGGAAATAAGTTATGCTAAACAGAGTTTTTTAACATGTTGATGATATTGGTATAAAGATCTTTTCTTTTAAAGGTGGTTAAAATATGTTTAAAAAAATGCTTTATTCTTATAAAAGTCATGATTATACATACTTACATATCTTTCTGTGATACTAGAAGCCTCCATACTGGAGATTTTTTCTTCCAAAAAAAATCTTAAGATGTTTCATCTTCAGTTCCATTTTGTATGTGGTGGAACCCTACACAAAGTAGGAAGTGAGGTAAATGAAAGTTTTAATAAAAGGTTTTCAATAGCATAAATTTAGAAGTTGGCTCAGTGTTCACAAGAAAGTATCAATGACATCTGAAGGATAATAGAGAAGATAGCACAAACACACGAACGTACAACAGAGAGACAGTGTGTGCCAACATCAAAGGCTAGTCTGGTGACCGTTAGTATTTCAGCTGAATATAAGAAATGCCAAGGTGAAAGTAACTAGTCTTAGCTGAGGAAATACCTTAAAAGCAGATTCTGTAGGAGGCAGCAGAGAAAGGGAAACCACATTTTCAGAATAACATTATCAGAGTTGGGAATTACACTCAGCAATAACGTTCTTGATTGATATGAAAAGGACCTGCTCTTATTTAACAATCCCAGAAAGCAGTGACTGGGAAAACCTGATGGTAAGGGAACCTCAGGAAGTCTGTCAGTTGTTGGATGAAGATAGTATACTACAGGAAAGTTGTAGAAAAGAATTTGTGAAATACATAACCAGAATACAAGACTTAGAAAGAAATTTGAGTATATAGTTATTTAGGCAAATTGTGAGAATGGCAGGAAATATGCTGATACAAGTGGTGCTGAACATGCACATTGGTGTAAATAAGAGGAGATGGATCAGATCAAGCTGGGAGGAGGCCATTAGATGTACTGGCTGGAATATTTTCTGAAGAGAAAGGATGCATTTGAGGGGACCCATGATGGTATCAGAGAAAAGCAGCTCCAAAAAGTGAATTTTAAATAGATAACGTGGGCATAAAGATACTCACTAAATTGAGATGGAGTGAAAGCTGAGCAGACAAGTAGGGTGAAGGCACTGATCCATTTGTTGTTTGAAGTAAAACTGCCATTGCAAAGTTGAAGTTGTAGTTTCTGTCTTTTTTTGTGCTGAACAGAATGACTGTTCACATTTTGACTTGAGCTATGAAATGTGTAAAACATTTGAGAATAGTGTGTACCATTTGAATATGACAATTCTGAAAGAAACTTCTCTTATGCTTATATCAGGAAACCAAGACAGCTAACTTCATTTTAATTTTATCATGTACTAATTAATATTGCAGCTTCAAAAATGGAGTAACATCTCTGAGTTTAGTCAAGTACCTTTAACGTTGCAAAAGCTAGACTGAATTGATATGTGGATCAATAAGACCATTTTGGAAGTAGTTTTGAGATTTTGCCAAATCTTTTGTCATAGCCATTCATATTAGGAAAAAAATGAAAAAATTGACAGTTTTTAAATACAGTGGCTTTACATTTATATAAAGGAAACTAGAAATCTCCTTGGTAAGATTTGTTACTCCCTAAATCCAGAATTTAGTGATAGGTTAACTATGGAAATTAGGCAGGTTTCTGTGGGTGGGATTTCAAAATAAAATCCCATTAGTTTTAATTTCAGTCCAGCTTGGCCAAACTAACAGTATCACAACGTCTTCTGAAATGGGTTCTCAGTTACTGTAGCTTCCAATATAAAGAGAGTTAGGTTAATGAACACATGTTGACAGATTAGGTTGCATGTAGGTTAGACAGTTAACTTTCATTGCTCTCTGAAACTGTTTATACAAAAGGACACAGGTGTAGCTGCACAAACTGTGAATCAATTTTGGATGATTTAATCAGCCTATGCAAGGATCTCTCAAGTGAAAACCAGCTTCCCAGTCAATTCACTGCACCTGTGTGTCTCCTTTCCTCTTGAAGGAGGAGTCATGTGGAGAAGCAGCATCAGTTCACAATAGCAGTATCATAACACTCAGCTGATAGTTTAGGGGGTTTTATGCCTATATGTTGGTTTAACTTAAACCTGAAATGAAATTGGAGTGAAAACTTGCAATGTTGCCTGTTAAACGTAGATAGAAATACATGTCTAAAAAATTTGAAAGGAATGAAGGTAAGAGGTTTTACACCTTTTCCATTCAGTTTTTTTTGTTTCTCTGAGATAAAAAGTTTCTAGGATTTTTTTCCCACATCCATCACTGATGTAGGATGAATTCTGCACACAGCCTGACTGAAAGCTCTGAACATAGCTGTGGTTTGTTTGCTGTTATGTTTGTATTTCATTAAATCCTGTACTCTCTGCTAACTAAGTCTGTGAGTGTCTTAAATTGGTCTGTACTGACAGAAAAGAAATGGCACTTTCTCATTTAACAGAACAGCTCCCTAGATGCAGTCAACCATGTCTGTTCACCTCAGTGCAAAAGAACACCTTTTTATTACTCCGAGTTCTGCAGGGACAGCTTAGCAAGGTTTTTTATGGCTCATACATCAATGGTATTGTTAAGCAATTTTCAGTTGCAGTGCTGCACTGCAACCTCATCTTCAAATTAAGCTTCACATTAAAAATGTACAAAGTGTACCTTGTCAGTGGGTTTGCACACTTGTAATTTAAGATGTTGTTTAGATATTGAGATTTTTTTTTAATAATAAAGAAACAGGAAAAGACAAGTTTGGTCTTGCATATTCCCAGACTGATTTTGCAGAGTGATGTTTTAGAAAAAAGCTATTTTATGTACTGAACAAACTTAGTATAAAATGATTCATGTACTTTCAGAATCCCTTCCCTCAATATGTTTGTTCCTTCAAAGTGGTGGCATCCACTGAGCAGGCTATAGCTTTCACTGCCACTGGGTAAACAAGACAACTGCATGTGCGAAATATAATTGCTTTGTGCAGGTGTACTAGATACCACACTTTTCATTGTTCACTGGCCTACACTGGTGTATTCCTTGTAATCATGAGGATGAAAACTGTTGAATAGTCTGCATTACCAAAGGTAATTTGAAGAGCATGAAAAGGAAAGAACGTTGATTGTACTTTAAAACAGTGTCTGAGAACATGTAAATTATTTTAGGGTTGAAATGGATGCTGATGTTTGGAGGGAGTTTCATAGTGTCTAATATTTTAATTTTTTCTAACTTAAATTAAAAATTGGAGTTCTGGCTGCAAATAGGCTGTTAGTCAGAGCTGATAAGTATGACTGCTGTTTTCTAAGAGGCATATAGAAATCTGCAACACAAGGTTCAAATAGTAATTAGTGGGTGCACTGTCAGTGACTTACTGTAAGAAGATATAAACTCAAATACAGCAATTTACATTTTCTATCTTCTGCAAGTCTGGCTAAGGCATATGTACATTCTGGAATGTAATTTCTAGAGAGTCCCAGGAGAAAGCTTGATGCCATTATTAGCTAAAGAAACTTTACTATATGTGAGGAAGACCGTAGGAAAATGTCATATTTGACACTGATATTAAACTAAATGCAATTTCACATAGTGAAAGAGAAGCATTTCATCTTCTCTTTGAATAAAAATGGTAAGTCATCCCTGTACTAAATTCTTTCACTCATTTGCTTATATTCTAAATGTTGTTGGTCTTACGCTTTTTTGAAAGCAAGTTTCCCATGAGTTAATTTTAAAATACTAACAGCCTAAATTCATGATTAAATGTGTTAATTAATACATTGTCTGATCTTGAGACTGCAGTTTATAAAAGTCATAGTAAAATTATTGTACATTCCCATAGATTAAAAAGGTATTATTTCAGATAAATGTGAACAGAAACAATGCAAAAGATTGTGTTTCAGTCACAAACACAGCCAATGTGTTCTTAGGATTTTTTTGAGAAGAGTGTTGTGTTCAAATTCATTTGCAGTTGACTGTAAGGATGAATCATGTGTGAGCAAAGGCTGAATCAGAACAATACACATTTTTTTCTGTTCAACTGTTTAAAATGGTTTGAGATGTTACTGTGAAGACTATTTAAGTAGTAATTGTTGTCTGATTGTAGTTGATAGGGCAAGAGGGAGGTATGCTGTGGGTTTATGGATGTCTGTTCTATAACAAGATCAGTATTCTCCAGTTGCATTTGGCTTAAAAAGTTATACTGGTGAGTTGAAAGCCAGTGGTGTAACAACTTGACTTGGAGGAAACCTTGGGAGTTGCATTTGTCAAGTGGCTAGGAAAACTGTTCATGCATACCAGTATCCAAAGCTTCATTGGCAGCCCAAACATAAAGAACTGAAAGGTCATTCTTCTTCTTGCAGTATGATGGTTTGTTGACATATTTTGACACACTGGTACAATGCTGAAAGGTTTTGACCTTACTGCAACACTGAGGGACTTAGGGTTTGTTTAGCTATCTAATGCTTGTAGGTTTTCACACATGCTGGGTTTTGCTCTGCTCCTTTTTCTCTTCCTCCTGGCTCCACTTGAATTAGCGAATTAATCTTAAAAAAAAATGAATGTAGGTAGAAGACAGAGTTTGGGATTATTTTTGCTGCTTAAGACTATATGTAGAAAAGTTTCGTCAAAAATAATTTCCTTATTTAGAATCTGCTATGCCAACTCACTAGCCATAGTAGCACTGAGTAAGATACATTTGGTTATAGACAAGAAGAGAATCAAAAGCAGTGAAGAGTGCCATTTTCTACTACTTTACTGATTCAGTAGTTTACTTTGTGAAGATAATAAAATTCTGTGTTCTCCTGTGAGATAAACAGGTATATGTGTATACTCTCACACATACACGTACACACACAGAGGCTTGGCTCTGCACTTCACAAATGTTATAGATGCATTTCACTAATTTCCAACAGCATTTCACATGAATTATCATCTTCATTTAATGCCAGATGAACACTGTAAAAATCAACATGTAGTTTATGAAAAATAAAAGTATTTTTTCACTTTAGCTCAAAAGTAATGTTTTTCGATTTTACCAGTCATTCTCTCCTTAACAACATGATAGAATAACAGAGCATGAAGGCATTTTCCATTGAGACAACAGCTTATGCCTAGCATTGCTATAATGTTAATTGTTTGGCTGAGCATTGTAGGTTGTTTTATTTTTATCAAAACTAATTTTTGTCAAAGCAAAGAAAAAAAGGCCGTACTGTATTCATATTGGCATTTACATTTGAATGATTGATATTAACTAAGCATATATTTTCATGCGTTGTTCTCCTTGAATATTGTATTTAATATGAACATGAAATTATGATTTTCATTATGATTTAATTCTATTGCTTAAGCCTTTTTCACTGCTAGACTGATAGATTCACAACTTAGAATAGCAAATGAAGCATTACATAGCTTTGTTCAATTTTTTCCTTATATTTTTCTGTACTGTCTTAAATATTATCATGTCACAGGAGAGTAGTGCAGATAGAGCATTTTCAGCTTCCATCCACATTACTGCAAGGCTTCAGCTCCAATTTTCCTGGTATTTCTCATTCAGATTAGACAAGCATCTAAGTTTATGTACAATAAGAGCTGACAGCATAGATCCTGCTATGCTTGCCAAAGGCCTGGTTGCAGACACTCCACTATGTCAAAGAATGTCAACCCCCCACAGACCTTACCTTTCAGAATTCCTTGTAATTTTTAATTGACATTTACATCTGACATTTTCAATGTATTTCTTAGTGTTGAGTCTTTATCTACCTAGTAATAGTTAAAACCAAACCAAAGCGAAAAGAATCCCTTCCCATAAACTATGATATCATATATTTTTTATTTAACAAGGTCAAGTTGCTGAGCTGAAACTTAAGAATGACCCACTCCTCCTTCCTTCATGTAATTCTATATTTGCTAGTCTAATCCATTTCAAGTGACAATTGAGGATGGTAGTAGGATTATAAAGTGAAATTTAACTCTTAGTACTAATAAACAAAGCTTAAGTGTATTATTATTACTCTGCATCATGCACAGAAAGGATACAGAGATTCTGAGGAATTTTTAAGAATACTAATAGAGATTTTCCTTTGAGTCAGGTACTTGAATATTGGAAGTGGTACCTTCATGCCTATATTCATGCAACATATACATGTAGAAAGCATAATACTGCAAATGAAGTGAAGTTGGCAAGTATGTAATTTACCTGTGTGTTGCACTGTGTCATGCTTCCTTGCTTTCAGAAATCTCAAGTTTTCATTTGGTTTAAAATACTAATAGCCTAATAAATTAGTATGAGCATAATTATCCATCTATTAGAAGTTAGAATGAGGGGCTACAGTTGATCATAAATGTCACAAAGCAAAGAAGTAGAAGAAGCATTTTGTCACAAATAATGCTGCTTTTCTTCTAATTAGTTAATTTACATTTTACAAATTAAGGGCAAAATTCAGACAGAAGATAATCTAGTAGCATATCATAGCTCTACTGACCTGTATTTGTATATGCCAAATTTAAGTTAATTAGAAATGTAGATGCTGTTTGTTTTATCTGTCAAAAGGCTCATCTTAAAAAAAAAATCTAGACACACTTTTCCCCCCAACATTTATCATCTAAATAATAGTCTTGCCAAGATGGCAGCCTCATAATAAACTCTTTTCAGTGGAGTGATGGGTAATGAAGCTTGCTTGTGAAGGCAGCGAAAAATGTTGTCTAGCCAAATGTGTGAATATGATGGCTAGAGAATCAGTGGACTTTCTCAGTCATCAATCTTTTTAGTAGCCTCTTATACATCTGAATATTTTGATAGATGATCTAATAATTGAGTTATCTATCTTTCTAACTATCAGAGTTGCATAAAAATTATTCTCACATGCTATTGAATAGTATATATATTGGGCATCCAGTAAATTTTTCAAAAAGGTCCGAGAGGTGGAGGAATTTAGTTGTGTCTTAAGCAGCCTTTAGTATATTAAATGATAAACTGTTATATACAGAATATAAAACTATTTGTACTAATATAGGAAAAAAGTAAATAATGTCAATAGCTGATTACAGATAGGTCTGGCAGTAAATAAAGCATGTAGAAACATGAGACTGGTGAGGTTAGTGCACAATCTAAGAGAGATTTGAGGTATAAAATGAGTAGATTCAGTAGTCCCTGGCAGGTTAATGGACAGCAGTCACATTTACACAGTTGCACAAATTCCTTGTGTCTAGGAAATCTTTGCTTAGGCAAAAAGAGATGCAGTGTCACTGTGGAGTCCCAAGTTACTGCTCAGCCTCTGTGAGAGCAGTTTCTCTTGATTAAAGATGAGACTGAAAAGTGTATGTTGAAACTGCCCACGTTTTATTTATTCTGGGTGATTGTGCAATACAGATTTGTGTTTCCAAAGCACAAGAATCTGCTTACCTAGGGCACTAACCTTGCATTAAAAAGGAGGCACTCGAGGTATTTGGTTAAGTTGCATTAAACACATCATCAGATGTGTCTTACTAGGGCTTCTGAGCAGCAAAGAAAAATGATAGTTGGTGTATTTTTTTAAACACTGTGCTTCGAAAAGACATTATATACTTCTTGATTTTTCATGCATTTCTACTCACAGGGTCAGGTCAAAATTATTATAACAGTTATAAAAGTATTTTTGCATTAAGAACGTTTTTAATTCAAGTATGCCTTTCCCTTCAGTGTCACCAGTTTATGCTCAATTACATACTTTTCTATCTCAATTACATACTTTTCTATATGTCATAAAATGTTTCTTCTTGTAAATTCCTGAAAACTGTGGGGGGGACTCTTTTTTTTTTTTTTTTTTTTAAGTAGCAGTTATTCTGGATTACAGTATATTTTCATTTTCTAGTACTTTATTTGTAGATTTCATAACTACAGCAAGGTATAAACAAGTATGTTGTATGAATTGTTCTCCAGTTAGCAAAGTGACTTTTCTTTCTCTATTCAGAACTAGTGACTAGGGTACTTTCTTGAGAATATCAAAAAGTTGCTCGCTCATTGCAGAATTTTAGTGGAAAAGGTATCAGAGGGATCTACTTTATAGTTACTACCTGCTTAAAGGTGAAAGAGAAAGATGGATTTGGATGTTATCATTTGACAGGTACTTTATGAAAGTATCATTGGACCTTGCCACTGCAAACAGATCTACAAATTTAACAAAGTTTTGGCTGTCTCACTGACAGCTGTTGTGACTCTTATGCTTAGTAAGCAAAATTCTTGACATTTAAGAGTTCTTGTTAAACATGAATAATTAGTTTGGTGTATTTTGGGTACACATAAAGCAAGACACTGAAATAAGATGATTTGACTATCGAAAATGTAAAAGCTTGCAGTGAAGATCTGGTTCTGAAGTCCCACACTCGTCTTGCAATATTGCATGCCCCATAAACAGTCTACATTCTTGTTTTCATTAATGTTTACATTGATTTTAAATTACGTAAGTGTACTTTCACATAAGCATAACTTAAACCTAGAACTAAGACAGTAGGAAAATTACAAAAAAAAAAGGTTAAATGATTTTCTCATTACTGGGAGAGTTTTAATATAAGAAAGCTAAAATTGATTCTGAATATATAAATTCATAAGCAATTAAGTGGAATTGATCAAAACTAATGTCTGATTTTCTTTACTATGTGTGGCTGCTTGTTACTTGAAGTAAATTGGCAGTTATTCTAGTTAGTATTTGTAGCAGTCTGCTTATATACCAAGCTCCTATGCATACACAGTGTGTTATATAAACTTACGTACGTATTTGTGTGTATAATTTTAGAATGTTTATATCTTAATTTAGGAAAGAGGTCTTCATTTCCCTCTCTTAATCAAAATAGCAAATATTTTTGTTCCTTCTGGTTTGTCATTTGATTAGCATGCTCTCATCCATCACTAGTCTTTGAGATGAACATCAAGAAATCGTGTCCTTTTGTTTTAAATGATAAATATGCCTTTGTTGTGAATACTTACAGACATTCCAAGATTTAAATCTGAATTGTCAAAGTGTAACTGCACAGCTTCTATGATGTGTGACATGATTAGTAAAATAAAGAACTTTTTAGTTTTTCATGCATAGGCCTTAAATATTGACAGTACAAGGCTTGTTTAGCTGTGATGCTGAAAAAAATTGTCCTTCATCCAATGTTTTTCTAAGATGTGTTTTTTATCAACAAGAGACAGTAAACTGCACAAGAGTCTCTGCGGACATTCCTATTTACATGGTCCAAACCTGTCTCTTCAGGTTTCATTATTTAGGTCTGATGTCTAGTTAGCTTCTATCAAAACTAATACCATCTGAAGTACCAGGCTTCCGGTGGTCACACAACCAACATGAAAATTTCTTCTATCTGACTAATATTATTAAAGACAGTATCTCTTTAAACTTGCGCTTTGTTTCGGTGTCTAGAGCAATTACATCTTGTAAATGCATTTCCATGAATGTTTCACTGCTTGTTTCAATAGATTAAATACTTCTCAACTAAATTATATGCTGCACATTTTTAAATTAAAAAAAATAGCGAAAATGCAGGTGTTCAGACTAAAGCTTTACTGCCGTTCTTATTATGTCTTGATGCTGCTAAGACAGACAGAACTACTGATTTACTGGGTTCTCATTGTTGGAATAATACAGTAAGCTAAAATAGGTGTCTGTCTTCAAAAACATTCTATCAGATATTTGTAGCAAAAATCAAGTGTGTCATGCAAATATGTAATTTAATTTTAGTTCCTACAGAAAATGTGTTCCTTGAAATCTTTGGGTTTGCTTATGCATGATATTTCTTTTCTGCTGTTGCATTTATTGTATTCTGAGTTTATAATGTTAAATTCATTTTGTGTCCTAAGTTCAGTAATGCTGAAATTGAATCTTTGAAATCCACAATTTCACAACACTGCAATTTATAATTTTGAAATTTACAAAATATTTCAGAGAAGAATTTAGTGGGGGATCCCACAGAATGATTTAAGGGCTCGTGATCAGCTTATATATATAATACACTGCAATATTTAGGGTTTTTTGCAACTTTTTATTCTTCTTTACCTCCCAGACTTTGACCACAAGATTTTTTCAGTAATTGTGTTGATTTGATCCCAAGCTTGTTTAAATTACAAATTCATGTAAAATTGATCTCATTATTTATATCTCTCTATTTGGAATGTACTATTTGATTGATTAAAAAAAAAATTTAAAGTATACATATTTCAGGCCCGCTGTAGAACAGTAATTTTGAAAGTATATTCTCATTTTTTTGTTTCAAAAGGAGAAATATCTTTGGTCCTTTGCAACACAGCTCAATAAATTGAGATTTTCTGGCATATGAAGGATGTGTGTGAGTTTTTGAGACGCTGAAGCTGTAACCCAACTTGAAGAAGACAATGATGGCAGTGAGCTTCTGTCCAGAGTTAATCAGCTGCAGAATTTGTAAACTGCGTATGTGTCAAAGTTGAAAATGTTAGCACTCTGATAGAAGCTTGAAAAGGTTAGACCTGATAAAAGCCATCAGCAGTTAAAGAAAGTGATTTATGGGAATGTAATGACACAAAATGCCTCATTTATCACTCATATATAGATAGGTTAAGGTTTCTGTGTCATA
Organism: Falco rusticolus; assembly: GCF_015220075.1. Classification (NCBI taxonomy): domain Eukaryota; kingdom Metazoa; phylum Chordata; class Aves; order Falconiformes; family Falconidae; genus Falco; species Falco rusticolus. The sequence goes on along the minus strand of NC_051193.1, from coordinate 56,246,629 downwards.
CTTTAAAAACTTGACCACTTAGAATTGTCAAAATAGGTGCTTAATTGCCCATCATACATTTCAGCTCAAATTTCCTTTGCTTGAATTTTGGTGATTTTACTGGTTTGCTTCTCATATGGTTCTTTTTAAAGTCATTTATATTTGATATTTACTTCATATTTGTTTCAAATGGTATGCTCAGTGCTCTGTTAGATCTTTTATTAGGTAAAGCTGTTGATTTGAGTGCCATCCAAACCTTTTGTTGATTTACAATTTCATTCAGCCTAACTGTAAAGAAAGCAAGTGAAGGTTTCATTTTCTTTTGTTTTATACCACTAATTCTCATCAAGAGTTTACAGCTTTCTAATTCAACCCTTACATTTCCTCTCGAAACTGAAATATGAGACTTAAAAGTGAGATCCATCAATTGGTTTCCAGTTCCAGTCACTTAAGTTACTGTTTATCTTCATACAAATTAAATTTAATCCAAAACTACCAGTACTGTTAAATGATCCTAAAACAAAATAAAAATGTTAGAAAAAAGGCAACAGTAGTATGTTATCCTTCTGCTGGTTTGATTTGAGGATAACAGCAAGCAAATCCCATAGATTTGAGACTGACCTTTTTTTTTTTTTTTTTTTTTTTTAACTGTCCACAGTTTCATCGTAATTCTGAAAAAAAAGTAAATGCAGACATGGGTAAATCCTCTTTAGGGAATTATCTTTAAGAACATATTTGTAAAATAAAGCAGGTACTCTAAAGACATTGCATAAATACTAAAATACAGGTTCAGCTACCGAAAGAAAAAGTGTGATAATGAAGTTTGTAAAGATTCCTTTTTCTTTTAGCTGCTTACCCTTTTAAAACTATTTCATCCTCTTATTTCTTGATTTAATACAGGAAAAACTGAATAGAATAATTTTAATTCTTAATATCAAAGAAACTTACCTTTTGTTAGCTTTCACAATTTATGGCCCCAGTTGTATAGCATTCTGTTTGTTCAGCGATGACCTTCCAGGTTCGATTTAAAAAGAAGTCAGAAGCATTTGTCATGTCTGCTCAATCTTGTCCAGAGGTACCTATTGTAATTATAAAGGACTAATAAGGTTGTTTATAATATAACAGTGTGACAACCCTAAAAAATATTCTGGAGAGCAACTTCTTTCTTTGTGTGTGTGTCTATCGTAAGGTAAGAAAAAATATCTGTAATCTTCTTGCTTTATGTTGCACCGTCTTTTCAACATTTAGTTGAGAGAGCATAAAGAACTTATACCTTGAAAAACTTCTCTTAGTTTTAAAAGACAAGCTGTAAAATTTGGTCATTAGTAATACCTTGTGGAAATACTCAGTAATAAATATAGGGTGCAACTGTGCTATAGCCACATTAACTGTTATATATAGAAGTCATGATGATGTACTTAGAAACATTGAATTCTTTTCATAGTGTAAAAAACCCCAACGTTTATTAACATGTCTGTTGCAAAAATGTTTAATACATTAATATAGTGAGCTCTGCTTCTCAGAAAAAAATCCAAATTGAGACAGTCTTGTTTACTGCATTTTAAGTATTACTATAGTACTGTTGTAAGTAGGTGTTATAATAGTGGTGTTTTACGTTATATGTCAGGTTTTTTTACAGCTGACTTAGGATTTTTCCCTTCTTATGTCTTTGTCTTGCTTCCTTTCTTCTCTTTCCTCCCCCATTTCAGCATCATCCAGCAATACCACTTTTTTATAGGCATGTATATAAGGTAAAAAAAAACATACTAAAACCAATGGAATTTGAATGTTTGAGAGAAATGTTTACCTCTCTTATAGGGTGTCTAACAACACTGTAGTATTGTCAGGCTACCATACATCATTTAAATACCCTGAGACAGCAAAAGCAAAATCTTGACAATTCAGTAATCTCATCATGTGATTTCAAGAAAGCTTTTTTTCGTTTGTACAATTGAGACAAATCTATGTTGTATGTATTTATGGTTGTTAAACTCAAAATTGTCTCATTTCATTAATTTTTAACATTGTGCTCTCTTAATGACTTTGAAGAAATGTATTAAAATGCCTTAATTACAGGGCTAGAAGAAGAGAAAGCACAAGTCTTTTTAGCATATGATCTTTCAATTGTTCACTAAAGGATAAAGAGGGCATTCAAGCGTGGTTTAGATAACTGTCAGCAATAATAAAATGCAAGGTAGTTTGTAGAGCCTTTAGAGACCTTTTGGGGAAACAGATTTAATGAAAAAAAATAAAATGGACTTTTCAAAGAAATCCAGAATGTTATAAAATTTCAGGATGTCACTGTATTGAGAGTAATGTATGTTTGCAAGGATGAGGAAAAATAGCTGTGAAAATATTCAGCAGTGAAAGCTTTGTTTTGTGTGCATAGATGTATGTCCTTTAGCTTTTAACGTGCAGACTATGGATAGCGTATTAAAGCATATTTCAGGTTTTCTTAGCTGAAAGATTTTACCTGTTTGGGGTTTTTTAGCTTGTTATGCTTTTAACAAGGTTTGGTTATCGTTTTGTTGGTGGTTTTGGGTTTTTTTTTAAATAAGTTGGACATTTGGCTTCTTGATGTAAAACTACATTATCACTATTACCGACAGAACAATATAACTGACGTACTGGCAGAAATTAATTCGCCTCTTTGGTAGAATGAGTAGACTCCTATTCATCATAGCTGTCCATGTTACATACTGTGAACATACATTTCAAAGCATATTTCCAATTTCTGCTTTTTTCTTGTCATGTAATCAAAAATTGCATTTGCTAGTAATGTTTTTGGTTGTGTGGCATGTTGAAAAGTTTAGTTAAGCATTTGTTCTGCACTATTGAGTTATACCACTTCTGGCAAACTAGGAGCAACTTAGCTTGCATGTGATAAGCAGTGGTTTATAGACAGCATTGACTGCTGTCTTTTTAGAGTAGTTTTGTTCCCCTTGCTTAGCCTCATGCTTTCCTGAGGAAGTTATGGAAGATTTCTCCAGCCCTGGTGCACACACATCAATCGCATTGTTTGTTGTAGCTGAGTACCAGATGAATCTGCATGCAAGTTGTCTTTGTGTAGCAAGTTTTTCTTACAGACAAATCAATTTCACCAAAGTACATTTTCAGCAAATGCTAAAACTCTTTTTCGGTTTTGTAGTTGTAATTGCTGGCCCAGGTACCTTATAAAACATGTTCATAATGAAAATATGACTTCAGTATTTAGGGTCTTGCTATATCCTCTAATAAATTAAGTCCAGATTGTTAATTCATATCAGTGTTCACTTTGTCATTGACCAATCATAGAAATTAAAAATCATCCCTGTTCTTGGAGTTGGTAATTTTTCTTTTTAAGAAAAATAAAGGTTTGTTTTCTGCTCACATGCATACCTTGACCTGGAGAACAAACGAATAGCACAGTCTCCATATACTACTCTGGGCAATGACCATTTGAGAAGGATAGCTAAGATACTGCTGAAAATGTACAAATGTGTGGCCCTGTTCTGCATAAAAATGCCTCACTATTTTCTTCATTGCTGGGCTTCCTGAGGCTTGAGGACTCGTAACTACCTAAACAAAACCAGACACATGCACGCTTAGCTTTGGCAACCTTTCTGTATATGGTGTGCATGTTTTTGAGAAAGGAGTGCCTCACGTCATGCTGTCATCACACTTTTCTGGTTTCAACGGGTTGTGTCCCATTCTTCCCACGCACCCCTCCTGGTGTGGTAGTGCTGTTAGGTGTTATAATGTTTCTGCAGGTTATATTCTGCAATCTGATATTCTCCAATCTGCAGCTGATGGGCTCCTGCAGAACTGTTCGTTTCAACCACTTCTGTTGGGCTTGTAAGTTCAGTAGAAGCTCAGGTCAAATGTTGAGTCTACTTGCTTTCCCTTTCCACTAGTGATTTGTTTTCTGCTCACTAAAGTTTTGTGTAGTTGGGTTTTTATGACTTTGTTGCCATGTGTCATACCAGAGATGACTGATTTTCAGTAGTGACTTCTGTAAAATCTGGTGAGCACACTAAGCTCTCACTGAGTAAAAATGACTACTGTACATACAGTATGTTAATTTTGGCACAGTAATTATTACTTTTTCATGTGTAATGAAGTTATTTTTAAAACGTTTTTTCTTTAAAAATCACATTTCCTACATCTTCTTACATCTTCTTACTGATGGTAATTCTTTTATTAAAAACAACAGCTATTTTGTGTCACTGCTTCAAAATACGACATTCAGAAGAGACATGCATTATCAGAGGGCTGAAAACTTAATCTTCTTGTAGGGCAGACTAGCTCCTAACATGCTTGCTCATCAGTTAGCACATCTATCCTCAATACAAGCTGAGGTTTTCATGATGCAAATAATAAGATGACCAAGATAAAAGAATGGTCTTCATTTACACGGTTATGCATTACAGTTCTTAGCAACTGATTCTTGTTAATTTACCTGTGGAAAATGGACAGGGTAAACTGTAATGGCTATAAATTCAGCTTTGAATCTCTGTTCCATCATTGGTATCTTTTGTACTCCCAAGCAAATTACTTGTTGCCTCTGTATTTAAAATTCACTACCTGTAAAAGCCTGATATTGCAAAGTCAAACTTAAAATCAATAAGGTGTTTTCTTAAAACTCAGGGTTAAAAGTCACTACAGATACATCTGTATGAATATGCTCTGTTATGACAAATCTCCATTCTTGTAGCAAAAGTGTAAAACTAAGCACATATCTTCTCATAACTTTCATTTTCTTATCACCATTTATAGTATGTCAAGGAAGTGAAAAAGGATCCAGGAGTACTGTCTGTGCTTTGACATAAAACGTTATGAAAACAACATAAAGTTCCAGATGTTTTTTTGGCTTGTGTTAAGGAGATAAAGGCTAGGACTGTAGGAAAATTACAAATCATGTCAAACTACCACTCAGATCGTGCTTCTCTGCAAAATGTCTAGGGGAACAAGTTCAGAGAGAACAATCTGTGTTATCACTGTTATGGAAAAGACTTTCCCAGTTGTAAAAGCACACCATACTAACTTTTATGGCTTATGCTTTTCTGGCCCTTCTCTGTAAAATCATGTGGACCTTTGAAAATTTCTTGCTTGTAGATTATTTTTTTTATTTAATTGCCACAAGAGCAATAGAATGTAATAGCACTAAGACCCTTAACTTGCTCAGCCTCTGCCCTCTCCCTGGCTTGAACAGACCAGAAAATTAGACTGGGTCTGTGGAATTGGCATGGTGGGATAATCTCCTTCATGTGCAAATCTCAGGGAAACATCTGCATCATAATGTAGATCTTATCTCAGAATATATATAATGTATATTTGAGTGTACATATGTATGTCTGAATTACATAAATGTAACTAAAATATGAAATGTAAACATAATACTGTAATGTTACCATAGTCCTTGCATTGCATATCAGTAAGATAATAGTTTAAAATTGTGCCTTACTGTTGACATAAGTACTTCTTATATCTACTATAATACTCTTTCCCTGGTTTTGCTATGATATGCATGAATGAATGTGTCTGAACTAAAACTAGTAGAAAAATTAACTTTTTAACAATAGAATATATTAAGATTTTTCAGTTAATTGCAGATAGGATGGAAAAAAAGCTTTTAACATCATGGGATATTGTTTTATCTGTGGAGAAATACACTGTGCTGCATGAGTCTTTTCTATGACATGAGGGAATTTGTGTAGAACATTCCTTTCAGAAGCTCACACTGTACGTTTTAGAGTATTAATTACCTAGTCAGATTTTATTAGAGCCCATTGAGTTTTGCATAATTAAAATTGTAGCAACAGCTAAATGGTATGAAATGCGGAATCTTTGCTTTGCCAAATGTTCTTCTCTAGGGTTTCAAATGAGGAGCAGAAAAGTGGGAGAAACTTAAAAGTTGAGTCTGACACTTTAAAAAATTAAATTTTACGTAGCTGTGTATTTGCCTTTGTATAAAATATAAAAGTTAAGCCTAATAATTTTTCTCCTGTGTTGTTCTTGTGCAGCAGCAATGATGTGATGTGTAGAGTTTCTGAAGTAGTTACTCACTGTAAAACGCAAAGCTGTAGAATTGCAGTAAGGGATAACTGTAGACTGGTTTCTGTACACCTGCAAGTTAAATGTTTCACATACAGTTAAGAAAAGCTGGTTTTTGTCTTAAGTGCTATCACATGCATATAACTGAAAAAAAATCACTGCATTTTGTATTGTGGTGCCATCATGGGCGTATACAGTGAATATACATTATCATCATTTACATAGTCTTTTTAGTCTTTTACATCAGTCTTATCTAGCAAAGGTCTTGTTCTGTTTGAAGTCAGTGAAAAGTCTTGTGCTGTCCTCAGTGCAAGCAAGAATAAAGCAGCCACCAGTACTGGTGTTGACCTGTGTAATGATTTGGTCCTTTAGGTTAAGTGTTTAAATAGAGCATAAGATCCCTGATTGTACTGAAAGAGACAGTAACTTGCAGCAAACCTGATGAAGGGATCAGAGTATCTTTTATATGAGGAGATGCTGAGGGAGCTCCAGCTGTTTAGCCTGGGGAGGAGCAGGATCAGGGGGGATCTTACAAATGTACATAAGTCCTGATGGGAGGGAGTGAAAAATATAAAACCAGGCTCTTCTCAGTGGTGCCCAGTGAGGGGACAAGAGGCAATGGACACAAATTGAAATACAGGAAAAGTTACTGAAATGTAAGAAAAAATTTATTGTGAGAGCCATCAAACCCAGGAGCAGGCTGTCCAGAGAGGTTGTGAAGTCTCCATCCTTGGAGACAGTTAAAACCCAAGTGGACAAAGCCCTGAATGATTGTCTCTGTTTCAGCCTGCTTTGAGCAGGACTGGACAATCTCTAGAGGACCCTTTTTACCTCATCTAGTCAGTGTTTCTGTGTGATTTTATCACTATTTTTATTTCTATTACATTTTTTTTTAAAAAGGCACAGAGGAAGCTATGTCGAAATATGTGGAAGAAAGGGAAATCTGAAGAGCTTTAGTCCAGTAGACTGTGCTGCTATTACATTTAATTTCAGATTTTCTAGATTAAGAAATCCTTTTTTAAATTTTCAGAGGGAGAAAATTAGGCTGAAGAAAACAAGGGAAAAAATTTATCTGTTAACGTTCTTCTGAAAACTAATGATAAGTGCTAAGCATCAATATTATATCAAAAAATAAATTAAAACTTAAACAGTAAGAAAATTATGAAGGAATAGTGGAAGGAAGGTAGCAAGAGGGAAGTTTTATAAACCCTGTTGGTTTGAAGTTTGGGTATCAGTTCACAGAAGAGTACACAAATGCAGACTTACAAAGTTAGCAGTAACTGCCGACAGATCCTAATATGTTAAAGGTTGTAATCTTTTGAAAGAAGTTGGTTGGCTTTCCTGTTGGCCCTCCTATCAACTTTAACCTCCAACCTTCTCCGGCATGTATCACTACAAATAAAACTGCTGAGGTTTGACAAGAGGATATAAAGTCACTAGGCCATCGCACAGAGATCTCTACATGATTTTCTTTAACCTTAAGCTTAAATGAACACTGCTTTAAGTCAGGGGTTTTAATAAGAAGTCATAAACACTCGCTCATATCGCTTTAGTTTTAATAATTACTGTTTTAACAGAGAAGAGAAGAAATATACATAGTAAATTATGTTTGACATCTGGAATTTGGTGGTTTTGTTATTGGTTGTCTTTGACCATTACATGAGTTGCTGTTCTTCATTTTAATGTATACTTTTTCATGCAAGCTGCATATGATATTGATATAAACATGGCATTTGTGTATAGTGTTATAAATGAATTTTTAGCTCTTGATTAAGGCAAACCAGATGACAAAAATAACTTATGTGTTTGTATTTACCAGTGTTGGAATAATAATCTTTAAATCTGTAGTCACCTATGATGATTCTGGCTTTTCTGTCTCTATAATTTTTAATGTGACTTTACACAATACCTTTTAACAATCTAGGAACTATGCAGGCCATACTAAAGTTTTTCTTTGTTATTCCACTCCTGAAAGCTGCCTGTATAGTTTGCCAGGGAGTGGCCATCCATGGTGTTAACTCTTGCGGAGTCCCTCTTCTTACGAGCAACTGATCCCTGAACACAGGCTGTACTTTACTGCGACTGTATTACAATGCTAAAATTTCATTTCTTTCCAGTTCAAATGCGTACCAATTTAAAATTAGTTTTCTGTTTTGCAGCCCATTATATTTCCATGACAGATTTTGTGGTGATATATAATAATTCTCTTCGTGTTTTCTGTTGTTCTTAATTTGGCATCTTTTACACTCACCTGTATGTTTTTCAGAGTGATCACTTTAGGGACTGTATGAGCAATCTCTTTTTTCCTGAAGTCCTTCCTTTCTGTGCCCAACTTCCATTCCTTGTGTGAGCCATTCGTATGTTCCTCTCCTGACAGACTGTACTTTTTGTCAAAGTACATTCTCAATAATTAGAAAAGTACCACTCTTTATTTGATGACGTACATGGATCTTCCATTCTTAGTTATGTGTTCTATGGCTTTTTAGGCTTTCTTCACAAATGTAACTACCATGGGGAGCATCTTTGTTTTTTTTCTTTTCCTAAATAGTTTGCAGCACACTACTCAGGTCTCAATAGGCCATGCGTCTTGCCTTTCTGCTGATTCCACTTCGCTAAAACATTTGAATTGGTTTTCACTTATCTTTAGTGTATTAAATATAAGCTTATTACATAAATGCTTTACTGTTGTAGGTGCAGTATGCTATTGTCTGTAATCTGGGCCTATGTTTTTCACCTGTGCTTAGACTGTATCTAAGTGGTCCACAGAAAGTAGTTAAGGAGAACAAGCCTTTTGTATGTCAGTTTATATTTATTATTTATTCTAGAAAACTGCTAGGCATTCACAAGCTCTAAGAGACAGATACGGATCTACCCACTGACCCTGGTGGAATGCGTAGCAGGCTTCACTTGGATTTCTGGTGCTACCTGTATTCTGGGAAACAGTGGATGTTGCTGTTTGTCAGCCATACAGCATATAAATTTTGGAAGTTGCGTATTTTGGAAGAGAATTTATATATCTTATATATTTATAATTGTATAATTTAGCTGAAAATGTGTTGTGAGAGAGTTTGGTCACACCATGCCTTTCATCCTGTGAGAATCTGTACATCCCTGATTTTGGGTATAAAGAGAGTACTAATCTTCAAGTGATACTACCTCTGTTTTCCTCTGCAAGTGAGAACATCCAGCATGATGTCAGTTTGTGTTCCTTTACCACACTCTCCTTTGCTTAAATACCATCTTCAAAAAGTGAGCAGGAGGCTAACTAGACAGGTACAGGTAGCGTCTACCTGAGGAGACAGGTAAGATGAGTTAGCAAATTAGTTAAGATATTAAGGCAAAAAGTTTTGACTTCTAAGTTTCTTTCCTTTTTGAGTCTACCTCTGTTACGTTCAGAAGACTTAACACAGTGCACCAGCAAACCCAGAGTAATAAAAAAATAGCTTTGAGGTATTAAGGTTTAGCTGGTGCTAGCAGAGTTTTCTGATACTTTTTATGTAAACAGTTACCAGCTACCATGTTGCTTACCAAAGCACATAGGAAAATGGTTTCTGCCTCTAGAAGTTACAGGATGATCACAAAATACAGGGGCACCAGCATGTCATGGCACTAAGAGAGGATTACCCGCTGTATTAAGCTGTTAGACTACTGGAAATTGCTGTCTGGACATTTTCAGTGTAAGAATGTATTTGTGGTGGAAAAATCACTGTATCTCAACATACTCAGTTAAGGCTTCGGTATCATCCTCAAATAACAATGTATATAGAAGTGGCAGAACTGAAATCTGAGTATAAAGTTATTAATTGAGGGGTGATTAAGATAGCATGTGATATCCATAGGAGATGTTCAGAGAGCTTTGTAATGGGTACAATAGCAATGATTAGAAGAAGGAATGCTGATCCCTTCATGCATGAAATAGTTTATCCCACTATGGAGCCCAGGAAACTAATAAAGCTTCTGTGGACCAAAGCCATAGAGGCTTATTTTGACCAGATTAAGACATTTTCTAGAAATGCTTCCTTTTTTTTTTTTTCTTTCTGTTTTGCATGACTTAGGGAATGGCAAAATGAGCAGTTACATCAGAAAAGGCAAATGGTAAAAAGAATTATTTTAGAGTTACTCTTATCACAGTAGATTAGTGATTATCCTTGCCTTTTACAAAATACAAATTTTAATCATGTTTAAAAATAGGAAATTAGCTAAATTGACTTTTTTTATTTTTTACAATGAATTGTAGTGACTCGAAAGTGCCTGTGATTCAGGAAATGTGAGCATAAATTAAGCTGATACTGATTAGGAACCTGGAAATAGATCAGCAGAACGTAAAGCAGCTATTGCACAGATGTCTTGATAACGTCTGTAAATGTTTCTACATGAAACATAAGAATTATGAAGATTCTTATTTTTCAAAATGTTTATACCATTTCAGTCTGCTCTTTTCTAGAAACGCTGTTCTGTATTTCTCTATCAAAAGAGCTTTTAAGAAAAGTAAATGCCATAAATATAGCTTGGGATAGTAGACAATATATAAACACTTCTCACATTTCTAGTATGTACACCCTGTGTGGGTTTTTTTCAAACCATAGTTACCAAAAATTCACTGTGTAAATCTCATTATATGTTGTTTGTGTCAGAATGAAAAAAATTTAATACTCTGTATAATTTAAAACATTAACATTGAGCTGCTGGTATTTCCATTGAATGTGAATACCAAGTTGAATGTTCAAACAGTTTTTAATGGGATAGCATTTGATTTAACCTATCAAATTCCTGAATATTAGTGCCACATAATTGCTTTATCCTAGAAGAATGTGAAGTCTGCTGACAAACTGAAAACCTGAAAGAAAACTTTAGTGGAAGCTAAAGGTCCCAATTTATGTTCCATGTCCTAAAATTAGTAAAGAAAAGGAACTCTTAATTGTGAATAAGGAAGTTTGAGAAGAAACTGGAATAGGAATCAACTTTACTGCTTTCCCTCTATTACAGTTCTAAGGAAAACTCTCATCTGCTGAAATTTCATATGGTCCAGTATTCGTTTTCCAGGTTTTCTTAGGGTTATAACTGAACTTCATCCCAAGTAATGAGTCATTTTGTGAGGTAAGTTGATATCATATCTGCCATTTTCATGGAAAACAATGTAAGCAACAGTCCTGCTACCTTTTTCAGGTCTACCCATGTTTTTACCTAGGACAAACTTGCACCATATAAATACTAAATTTCAGGCTTTCAACATAAATGTTGCCAAGTATCTTTAACAAGTAGTATTAAATAGAGGTACAAACGCATTATCTATGTTAAGAACATACAAGCATTGTTGTGGCTTAAATTCTTTTATGCAAATAATTATTACAAGTTAGCATTTATTTACCAATAAATATTTAAATTTTCATTGTCTCCTTAATTCAAAAGTATAAAGCCTCTTGCATCTGTGGGCCAAGGGATAAAAGTACAGAGATAGGGAAAAAAAAAATTCCTCTAACATTCATAGTTTTCACATCTCACCCCTTTTTTTTTTTCCTGTGGTTAATGGCAAAAGGAGTAATTTTAACTTGAGTTTTTAATGCTTTGTTTTGAGATAAAGATACTCCACCTTCAAATATTATCTTTAGTCCTAGGTAATCCAGTTTCTTAAAGAGACAGTCTGCAGAGAAAGATATAGAAATAATTATGAAGAGATGAAAACCTTTCTAACAAAAATCTTTTTCCTACAGATGTTTAACAATGACTTTTGAAATAGAGCATTTCTAATTTAGTTTTACGTGATAGATAATTAAACTGCAGAACTCACTGTGATTGTGTTATTTGCTCTCAAAGGTTATGAAAAATGAAAGTATTTAAACACAATTTTATACCTATTTATGATAACAAAATTATTTCTCTTACACAAGATGAGATGTAAATACTTCTAAAAGACTTGTCAAGGAAATCTCTAATTGCCTTGAATTAAAAAGATACTGAAAAGCTCTCTGGGAGATTGTATTTTGGGATTTTTGTTTTGTTATGTTTTTGTTGTTTTTGAAGAAGAATAGTTACTATCCAGAATGAAAAATAAAATTTGGAACAGTTAATCTGGTATTTTATATCATTGTTCTTCTTCAAGTTGATGATATAGTAATTTTTATTACGTGAATATGCTTTTTAAAAATATATTACATCTTTCCTCTAAGCAATATGAATTAGGAGTAGAATCTCAACCTTGTTTTTATATTTCATGTTTGGAGATGTTCTGTTGTATGAAGTGGCTTTGGAATGAACTCTTCCTCTGTTCTATTACACATCCTCTTAGTTAGCATTTACTACATGTATTGCAACTGCACCCAGAAATCCTAGTAAAATGTGCTAGAAATTGCTGTAGAACAGAACAAGAGATATTTTATCCTACAGAGTTGAATGTTCAAGTGTAATACAAGAGTCAACAAATGTTTACAGTGCAGTGCAAAGAGGCAATAAGGTAGTATTGGTCAGCATAGTATTCACTGATCTGAGTACATCAGCAGCCTGCTAAATTTTTCATGTGTTTTGACAGATGAGAGGTTTAGAGGAAAATAACAGATTGCTTCTGTTAATGCTTTTTGAGAATTATTTCTAACCTTGAGAGGCAATTTGGGGTAAAGGATAAAGGTGGTTTGCCAATTTAGTGTGGGATTTGACAGTTTGCTACAGAACGGAGAGAGCTGATAGAACCTTGAAAGGCATATAGGTCTTCCACTTTCCAGGCACAAAGAAAGAAATTACATACTTAAATAGTCACATACTTTTTTTCCAAAATAGTTTTGGATGGAGATGTGCAGAGCAGACTGCACTGATCAAGTTCACGGAAAGGTATTTTGCTGCACTACTGAGAAGAAATGAGCACTTTTAAGGGAATCTCCTCTGTGCAGTTGAAATGAGAAAGCAGGAAATAAAGATACCATGAAGAAAAAATTAGCCAGATTTGAACGTGCCAGATATGAGGCGCTCCAGAGGGAACTTCAAATGGAGACTGATGTGGGGGCTATAGATGTCTTTAATAGATGAGATGATCATGTGATTAAGGAAGGAAGTATGGAGAATAAAGAGTGAAAAGCTCCATTTAGCTATGTTGGAAAATACCTGTTTATGAAATACATAGAAGAAGTTGTGAGGCTACAGGCATTGTCATTAGTTTGTGATATACCTGAGGGAAAATGGATCTCATCTGTCATCCCATATGTTGTTGACTTGTGCACCATGAAAAGGGAAGTACCCAAGTGTGACTGTGAAATACCCATTATGATTCTAGGTCCATATGTCCTTGCTATACCTTTATCAGCACTCAAGTTTCTGCCACTTTCACTTTCTGAATGCACAGCACATGCTCATATTGAGTTAGCTCCTGGAGGATCTGGGGCCAACATCCCAAATGGGGTGCTTCTGCAGAGACACCTCTTCAAACACTCTTGTGATATTGTCAACTTCATATGCAAGGTTCTATCCATAAATGCAAGGCAAATCTGCATTTAACAAGACCTGTTGCACTGCACCAGATCAGTAAGTACGTGTTCTCGCTGAGGTTGCTCTTAAATTAGAGTTTCTAAACGAGATTCTCCTGCATAAGATTTAGAGAGGCTAAGCTCAAAGCCCATGGGCACTCCCATGGAAAGCTGTAGAAGGGTTCTGGAAAATCCTCTGTAAGACATGCAAGTCTAAAACAAAACCCTCAGATCTCAAACAGCTAGCAGTGGGAAACCCACTGACTAAAGCCTTTCAGAAGCAGCGGATCCCCATTTGTGCCTGTGGAACCCAGACTAAAGCAGTGTGTCAAGTCCAGTAGAGGTCTGCAGATGCTTCTGCTTCCATTACAGTTTATACTGGCTTTTTTGATTGAAGTCATAGAAATTTGGTGGCTCAGTTGTGTGGAAGACCTAGTCAAGTAACAGTTGATAAAAATAATTGAACAGCATACCTTTGGTAATGAGATAGTTATATTTCTAGTTGTTCATTAATTTGAGGCAACTTTGCTATTCCATATCCAAACTACAACTGAGATACCATCCTGAACTGCAACCTGTTAAGTTAACATATCCATGAGCCTGAAGGTTATGCTGGTCATAGAAGATGCAAGAGTAGCAAGAGGAAAGTTCTACCAAAACCATACTGACCATAGCCAGAATTGGAAGGTAATCATCTTCTCCCTATGAGAGGTCTGGTCTGCAGGTAACAAGTCTTTGTGTTTACTGTCTACATTACAAGTGTTGATTTTGTTCTTTTCCCCATTCCCACAATGGTAATATTAGAAGACTGTATTATTTACGTTGATAGGGAAGCGCTAATGCTGCCCTTTGAGAGGCTTCTAGGGACTTCGGTTTTATTCAAGCGTTTTTGATATAAATCGTGATACTGTTTTAACTCTTAGGCCTAAAGATAGACTCAGGCTCTTCAGTGTTTCAGAGAACAGCTAAGATGACAATCCTTTGAGTTTAAATGAGAGAAATCTGATTTCAGAAACTCATGGAACCTGGGAGGGGAGGGAGACAGTGAAGGCAGTACAACCAGCTTTATGTTACGTTACTGCTATTGCTCCTACCACTTGATCCCCTTGTTTTTCTGCATTCATAACAAAGACTGCCCAAAGCTTGGGACTCATGGACTTCATGATTGTATATTTCTGCATATGGAAACAACTCTGGTACCACAGTGCACTCATCTGAGTCCTGATGCTTTACAGGTCAGTAATATAGGATGCTACAGGACCTCATCAAATTCTGTGTCAGAACATATCAGGCATACTCTGGGAGAGAGTTAGTAATGGCTTTTCATTGTTGCCTCAGCAAAAGGTGCACAATGCCTTGGTTTGTCTTTACTAGTGCACTCGGGTTTCTGTGGTTTCTTGGTTATTTTGGGGCTTTGATATAATTTTTTAGAATCATTGTGACACAAACATCTTGATATTATCAACTATATGGGTTTAATATTCTTACTTTTACCAAGAAGTTTTAATAACTTGCTTCTCAGGTCAAGAAGATACTATAAAAGTTTTTAAAAATTTAAAAGTACATATTGGCTCTATCATGTAGACTGATCACTGTAATTTTTCTCCTGGAATTTTTAGAACTATTTGCAGGTTTAAATTTATCCTTAATGTACTTTAGAGCTTCAATTCTTAAATTTCTTCTTTAAATACATAAAATGGGGAAAAAATACTACTTTTTGAGAGGGGGAAAAATGCATTCTGATTTTATGACAAGCTTCAGCTGGGCATGACTTATACTCAGGAAAGTCCATGCTGTTAATAAAATGAAAGAGCAAAATAACCTGCAGAAATGCTTACAGGTCAGCATTCTTAAATACAAACTTAGAACATATGAAATTGTACTGTGTAAGTAATGAAAATGAAGTAAGGACAAAATTGGGGAAAGAAGAGGAGAAGGAGGAGAAGAAGTATTGGGGTAGTGAATATATGCATTCCTGTTTCTGTTGTGAACGTGAATTTAAACCAATCCTATTAAAGAAAGGATGTGTTGTGAAAGCACAGTCAGTCTCTTTAAATTCAATGTAATTGACTCCTGTGATCAGTATATACTGCAGTCTGGCTATTTTATGTGTATTAATCTCTGCACGAGAGAAAAAACTAAGGTTTTCTTTGGCAGTTACTTCTCTCTTGATGCTTAGAGGTGATGCTTTCCAAAGTCCAAGTTTAAGACCTCTTTATTTAAAGTTTAAGATCAATACTACTGATAGCATTTTATTTGAATGTGGAAGGAACAAGAAACACAGTTTTCACATGAAAACCAAATACATTTTTTCTCCACTTTCAAAGTATTAACAGAAGAAAGACACACATAACTTTTACTTGCTCTGCAGCCTGTACAGGGTATCTGGGGTAGAACAATAAATAGTATGGAAATTTTTTATATTGATCTCTAGATGAAATCATTGCTTTGCCAGAGACAATGAATAGTTAGCCTCTAACTGCAGTGGGCTGCAATTTCACCTCCTCGTGTCAGTGGCTCCTAATGTAATCTTCCCTCCTTTGTGAGAGCTTGTTTGCCACACTTGGCTTCAGAAGTACATAATGTTGTTCTTCAGAGATGGCTGGAGTCTAGTAGTTGAAAAGTTCACAAGAAACCTTTTAACAAACAAATTCTAAAAGTACCATAGGTACTAATAACGTATCTGCAGACTTTAGGATTGGCTGTTGCTCATAGTCAGAGCTTTACATTATAAATGGAATTCAACCTGATGATCTTACATTGCATAGGCAGATTCTAAACTTTTTTTAAAAGTTTTCAAGGACCTGTTTCATTGGAGATACACCATCTTGTAAACCAGCTGACAAAATATGGTTTCATAAATCCAAATTTTGGTGACATTGAAACTGAAGGGATCATCAAAACCTGAAGGAAAGTTATTTCAATCACTTCTGCAAACTATGAACACTCAAACGTGAAGTGCCCATGCACTATGTTTCATCTTCTTTTGTTTTTTTCTTTGCAAAAGACCAGATGTTTGATGCAAAAACTTGCATCATCAAATTTTAAATTTGATATATTATTAATTTCATGAGTTGTATGTTTAACACAGAAGTTACTATGGTAACGTTGTAATGTATTTTTCAGATACTTTAATAGTTATGTAGTGAACGGACTCATCAAAGTACTGTATGCAAAGTAGGTAAATTAATGTTGTGACAATTTGTGGACTCAATTCAGCATGCAGTGATTGGTTTAAGTTCCTAACTGAAACTGTTTGCCCATGATTTTTGTACTTATGGCATTTATATACATACAGTAGAATTTCTGAATATAGCTATCAGAAGTGCCAAGACATGTATTATTAATTGCGTTCTTGAAACCTGTTGATAGAAGATACAGTGTCCCCATTCTCATCTTTATTATATTGCCTAGTGGATGCAGTTCCTGGGCATGTGTTTTAATGCAGCTAGAGATTTTTAAAGTGTAGATGAGATGGATGTTTAATTACAAAGATGCAGAACGAACAAAATCGATTATAGAATAGGAAATTGTAAGAAGCGATGAGCTCCATTTTTATCTCTTCCAGGGTGCAACTGTTGCAGGTTTGGATGGGACTGGGGGTTTGCTTCTTAAGATATGAATACTCCAAATGAAATTTTTAACCTAAGAGGCTAAACTGATTTTATTTTTTAAAATCTGAAGTTACAGGAGATATAACTTCAAAGTGAATCAGAGCTATGTTTATCCCTCTTACATGTCAGAGTTTAAGTGCAATGTTTTATATATACAGTCATCATGACAGTTAAAAAGGCTATAAAGAAAAGCAATTATATAATTGCTTTAAAGAATTAAGTAGCACACATAAAGGCTTTTAGAAACTACAGAGCAGTTTTAATAATTATATCACCTGAAGTCAAGCTGCAAAATTATGTCCTCATTATTTGCAATGAGTAATTATCTATAAAGTTATAAGCTTTGAAAGATTTTATGAGAGTGTGGGGGAATTCTTTGATATTTTTTTCCCACACACTAAAACAACACCCCATCATTTTCTATTTTAGCAGTTTCCACAACTTAAACATTAAATTCTTATTGTTGCTTTCTGTTATATTAGTAGTGTGTGTTTTGCAATTCTAATCTTCACGTTTTTCTTTCTTTATCACCGAAGTAGGCCTTTTGAAGCCAGGGAATTTTTCATAGCAATATTGACAGTGTTCGCATTTGCATGATGACAGCCAAGGAATGGAGCAGTAATTTTTGAAATTGCAGAAGTATTTAGAACACTGATAAAAGCTGAAATATATTTTTGATGGATTGAAGTTAAGCATACATGATTTTTCCTGCTGTCAAAAGGCTCTGAATTTAGTGAATATTTGCCTGCTGTGAGAATGCAAGATTAACATCACAACCATCACCCGGGCACCCAAACCCTGCAATTTAATAGCTTTTTAGGTTCTTTCCTTTTTCTAAACAGCAATTAATCTCATTTTAGTACAATTTTCTCGTTTTTGAAGTCGCTCATTGAATCGCTGTTTTGTTCATATTTGGCTTCAGCTCCTCTGCATAGTCATTAAAGTCCCAATTAATGTCACCTTTAGCTGAAGAGTACTCATTTTTATTGAGAAAATGACAGTTGCTGCCATGAGTAGTGCAGTGTAATATACATTAATTGCCCTGTAACACTGGTAATTACGAGTTTTTCAAGCCTCTCAGTAAACTGTCATGCCTAGACAAGACTGTGCTAAAATAGATTACTCATTAGGGAGACCTGTCCTGTTTTCTGGTGGGTTCTAAGTGTTGGTTTAAAAAAAATCTTGAGTTTGAACAAATAGTTGCCAAAAGCAATTTCCTACAACAACATGTCTGTGTTCGGTTTTCCAGCCATCACTTAAGCCTGCGGTCAGCAAACAGACAGGGTGCTGTGGACTCTAGAGATGTCAAGATTTCAATGTTTATTTAGGTGGATCACAAGGATAAGTTTAGCCATTCGTAATTCAGTGCTTAAGATGGATGTTACTAAAGCTGCCTTTTTCACTGTTGCATTTATAACAGGTCTACCTGACATTTTAGAAGAGCAGTGAACATTATCAGTTTTTTATGCCCCAGAAGACTTTTAACACAGTACTGCAGACTGTCCAGTGAGTTGGAATTACTAAATCTAGTCTCAGATTATTCTTATGTGGGAACAGCAGGGATTATGTTGTAGATTATGTGGAATAATTAGCGATCTTTCCAGAGCTGTATGGCATTCATTGCAAGCTGTATTTTTTTAAAAAATAGAAAAACTACGTGGAAAGAATTTGGTTAATGTTGTGACCCCCTCTGAAAATCAGGCTTAAATACGTTTATTGTTAGAAGACCCACCTCGTGATTGACTTGGGATATGGTGGGAAACAAGTTCTTAATTTCAGAAGGAATGTATTTCACTGCTTTCTCTTTCTGTCTCTGTCATGTTTTATGTTTGTTTTTAAGGACAAAATAGTCTCTTTTAAAGCTCATAGCAGCACTGAACTGACAAAAGAAAACCTTTGTTTTATCTTTGTTATAACACCTGCTTTAGGCAATCTGCTCTTTCGCGCTCTCTCCAAATGAATTTTGTCACAGCCTTTCATATTCTCTTGTGGTGATGAGCTAATGAAAGTAGATAGTACAATTTGTGCTGACCAGGTAGCAACTGCCAGCTTGCAGCTGAGGATAGTTTAAAGAAATAAATAAAATATAGTGTTATATCACTGATTTATCCATTACATGACATTAATAGTGAGAAACCTTGGCGTGTTTATCTGTTTGTATTGGTGTGCATTTATCGAATTGTTTATGACAAGACTAATTGGGGTAATTGTAGACACTGAAATTACCTGTCAGCTATATGTAACCACACTCCCTTTCTTTCTGACAAATGATGACAACTGAGGGACCCCGTAGCATTACTCATGATGGCTTTTCGAGTGGTAATAAGGACAATAGGGGCCCTGGCTAATTTGACATGGACAGCCTTCACAACAAGAAGCCAGCTAAATGACTTGTCAGTAGGGGAAAGAAGTCAGAAAAGTAATGGAGTCCCCCATGGCGCTCTGACAGGGAGATGAGGCAATTTCAACCGAAAGTGAAAAGGCTTCAGTTTGTCAAGTATTTAGAACAATCAGAGAACAGCTAGAGGCTGGAACCTGACAATAAATTTGTGAACCATGGTAGCAGTTTCATATAGGTCAGTTATTTCATAATGGCTGTGAAGCTTTCAGAGGTTTCTGCTTTCGTAGCATACTTCACATCAGCCAACTGGTGCTTTGTCACCTTAAATTTGTGCTTCACTTTACACAGTAGGAATAATGGTTAAGGTTACAGAGGAATGGCAGTGTAAGACAGCATGATTTGCAGACACCAATCTGTTGAAAAATAAACAAAAATTTAGATAGTAATAGTGTGATTGCATCCATTACAAGCTAGTGGTGTTAACATGGTCTTTATGATTTTGGTCTGCACCCTTTTTATGGATTAAGTGACATTATTTCTCATGGACAAAACTGATAAAACATAAGCCCTCGTTCCTATCCTTTCACCTTACTGTATGTAGTTAAAATTTCTTAAGGTTCATTTCCTGCTGCTTGATCTTGAAATGTATTCCAGTTCTACAGTTCAGACATCTATTGAGACACTGTAACCGATGACACAAAAGGAGAATTTGTGATTTTTTTTTTGAGTGCTCAGCAGAAGATGATGTTCTTAAGGATTAAAAAAAAAAAAATACCAACGAATTAAATACCAGTTCTGCATCCCACTGATAGTAGGTCTTTTTATCCATGGCTTCAGGTGTCTGTTAGGTTTGGGTTTGGTTTTTTTTATATATCAATGGTTCTTACCTATTTATTTGCATTGAGATAAAAAGTCGAAGTATGATTAAAGCATCACTTTAGTACCGCACTGTGCCTTCTGAATTCCTTAAAAGTGTTTATGGATTGAACGTAGATTTAATGAGAAGTATCAACTTGTCCTATTTGGCAGTGATGGTTTTGTTAGAAAATAGGATTGAATATATTCATTTTAATGTTTTACTTCTGGTCTGTTTCCTTCATTTTAGCAAATGTCCTGTTTCTTGCAGATATTAAAGCTAGTGCAGCAACTGTTTCAGGACTTTGTGGATTCTAGCTATTTTAGTAAGTGCTTCAAGATGTCTCACTGCATGACCAACACATTTCTTGACCTAGTCTTAGTAAATTTAGTTAGATAAACATTTCCCCCTCCTTCTCACTGATTTAAATGTATAGCATAGTTTTCTCTCTTGCTTAAAGATCTTACAATAGAAATTTCCTGTGCCATACTTAAAAAGTAAGACTGCTTTGTTGACATGAATCCCTGCTCCCCCACCCTCATCCATCACATTTTCTTCTTTTCTTTTCTTTTTTTTTTTTTTTTTACAGTTACGCTCTTACTTTTCAAATCTGAGTGATGAGATTCAAAGGAATCTTAATTCAGGCCAGCCAGGAACTTAGCCCTTGTTTCCCAGTACCTGAACATTTCAAAACTATGTTGGATTTCTTGTGTTGCAGTGATTTTGTGGAGGAAATACCTTGGTAAATTGAAGAGGTTTGTCATTCTGCAAGATGGGCCATTGAGTCCAAGGTTATAAATGCAGTTTCCCTCTCCACAAAAAAACAAAAAAAAAAAAAAAGAAAAAAACCCCAAACTATGAGGTGATCATTTAAACATGGTATGTCTGCACCTGAATCTCCTTTATTCTGGTTGCCTGTGCTGCACATGTTCATCTAAGTTTGCCAAATATTCTACCTAGTTATTTTCTAAGATGTTTCTCCAGCAGAACTAAAGAAATTATCAACATATGCTAAAGTGTTCATTAATACGCAGCTCCGTGACTGGTGTCATGGCCACAATTTTGGGTTTTCCAATAATGGGATGGCCTACATAGCACCAGGCTTACTGGCATCAGATGGGATTCACCTTTCTGAAAAGAAGAAGAGGGTCTTTGCTCACAAGCAGAGCTCATTGACAGAGCTTTAAACCAGATTTGAAGAGGGAGGGGGATAATACCAGGCTTGCCTGTGACAAGCTGGGATGACACACCAAGGTTAGAGGGACAGGGTGCTAGTGAGGGCTCTCAGCTGGAGATGTGTGGCTCTGAGATGTGCTGGCTACACTGCAGCACATTTGAAGTCTTTTGGAGATGAGCCATAGGTTCCTGAGGTAATAGGAGTCAACAGGGAAAACACCAGTGAAATACCTCAAGGGAGTTAAGGGACATTCCTCTAAGAAGATGACATGACCAACAGCCCAGCTGAAGTGCTTCTACAACAATGCACACAGCATGGGCAACAAACGGGAGGAGTTGGAAGCCACTGTGCTGCTAAAAAGCTATGACCTAGTTGCCATTACTGAAACTTGGTTGGACAAATCCCATGACTGGAGTGCAGCTGTTGATGAGTTTAGAAGGAACAGATGAGGAAGGAGGGCAGAGGCATTGCGCTCTACATCAGGAAGTGGATAGAGTGTGAAGAGCTGTCTCTGAGGAATAGCCACAAGCAGGTTGAAAGTTTATGGCTAAGAACCAGAGACCAAGGCAGCAAAGGAAATCTTGTGGTTTGTGTCTACTATAGGCTGTTCAATCAAGGGGAGCCTATTGATGGTGCACAGGTGACATTGCAGTCGCAGGCTCTCATCCTGCTGGGGACTTCAACGACCCCAGCATCTGCTGGAAAAGTAGCACGGCAAACTATAAACAACCCAGGAGGTTCCTGAAATGCATTGAAGATAACTTCTCAAGCCAGATTATAAACAGCCTTACCAGAGGGGGGTGCGATACTGGACATTGGTCACCAGTGCAAGCAAGCTAATAGGTGATGTCAACAATGGAGGCAGCCATAGCCGCAGTGGTCATCCAGTGGTGGAGTGTGCAGCCCTGAGGGATATGGGTCAGGCAAAGAGTAAAGTCAGGACCCTGAATTTTAGGAAGTCAGACTTCCAGCTCTTCAAGGAGTTAGTCTGTAGGACCCTATGGAAACTGCCCTCAGGGACAAGGCAGCAGAACAGAGCTGGCAGATCTGTAAGGACACTTCCCGTAAAGTGGAAGAGCTCTCAATCCCCAGGTGTAAGAAATCGGGAAAGGAAGGCAAGAGACTGGCACGGATAAGTCGGGATGTGCTGGACAAACCAAAGGGCAAGAAGGAGATGCACAGGCAGTGAAAGCAGGCACAGGTATCCTGGGAAGAGCACAAGGATGCTGCCTGGTTGTGTAGGGATGGGGTCAGAAAGGCCGAGGTAGCAGCTGGACTGAACTTAACAAGGGATGCAAATAATAATAATAAGGGTTTCTACAGGTATGTCAGCCACAAAAGGAAGGTCAAAGAAAGTATACCCCTGTGGTGAGCAGGACTGGCTAACAGGTGACGATGGAGGAGGAGGCTGAGGTACTCAACAACTTTTTTGCCTCAGTCATACTGACAACCCGTCTTCCCACACCTCTCAAGTGAATGGACCCCAAAATGGGGACTGGAGGAGCAAAGGTCCTCCCACTGTAATTGAAGATCAGGTTCATGACCACTTGAGGAACCTTAACATAACGTAAGTCTATGGGACATGACAAGATGCATTCCAGAGTCCTGAGGGAATTCCCTGGTGTAGTTGCCAAGCCACTCTCCATGATATTTGAAAACTCATGGCAGTCAGATGAAGCCCCTGGTGACTGGACAAAAGGAAGCATTGCATCTCTTTTGAAAAAGCGTAGAAAAGAGGACTCTGGGAACTGCTGACCTGTCAGCCTCACCTCTGTGTCTGGGAAGATCATTTAACAGATCCTCTTAAAAGCTATGCTAAGGCACATGGAAGACAGGAGGCGATTTGAGGCAGCCATTGCAGCTTCACCAAGGGCAAGTCTTGCCTGACCAATCTCTTGGCCTTCCGTGATGGATTGACTACATCAGTGGACAAGGAAAGAGCTACAGATGTCATCTATCTGGACTTCTGTAAAGCCTTTGACATGGTCCCCCACAACATCCTTTTCTTTAAATTTGAGAGATATGGGTTCGATGGATGGACTGTGGGGTTGGACTAGATGACCTTCAAAGGTTCCTTCCAACCCAATCTATTCCATGATTCTATGATTTTATGCATATATTTGTTTCATTGCTAGCAACTGTATTCAATACTTCTGCTGACTTTTTTAGTTCATCTTATCTCAGCTTTCTAAGAGATCTTTTTAGGGTGAGGGTTGGTTTTTATCACCTTCTCTTCTTCCCTCCCTACCTCCATATGCCCTAATGTGCTTAAGTATTGTTATCCAGACCTTGATCAAAACAAGAAGCCAAGATAGTCTCTTTCTACTCTGCTGTCTGCAGTGCAGCTGTGTGACTCCTGCTAAAATCAGCAGTGGCATCCAAATAGTTGAAATTCCATCTACGTTTATTTCTTTACTTTCTTGACATATTTAAATTAAACAAATTTTGATTAATTACTAAATACAAAATTGTTTGAAAAGACCAAATGTAAAAATGATGGACATGTAATTAATTCATAGCAAAATATGGACAAATTCAAACCTACCAAGGGAAAGGCAGGCATGGCCCAATGTCTTTTTAATGCATGCTAGGTGAATCCTGGATGTTGTCTTATAGCTCACTGTTTTGTTTGGAAGCTGTATTTTTCTAGTGGATAAAAGATCATTTGTTATTATAACCTTTTCCATTGTGTGACCCATTGCTTGAGGAACAATAATTAATAAAAAAATTAATACCCTAAAGAAAGAAGAGGAGAATTAAAATTAACTGTTCAGTGTTTAGGAAAGTATCGTTCTTTAAAAGAAAGATACCTTAAAAGTATCTTAAATGGGTAGTATTTCAATGGTACCAGGAGTTTGGGAGACTGTTCCACAACTTAGTGGCAATACCTTGATCTTCTAAAGCTGCTGGTTCAAAATTGTCCCTCATAACACCTTTTATGTCTTCCCTTCGATAAGAGAATTCATTGCTAAGTTTGATTTAGGAGGTATTTTCAGTGCTTTTACCACATTTAGTTACTGGTCTTGGAGGAATAGGTTTTCTTCATTTTTTATTTTTTTCAAGGCAAATGCCTATTTTATTTATTGCAGAAGATATTAGAGCTTTGGAGGACTGGCAGAAGTTATGCCTTGTGGCAAGAAGCATCTGTTTGGGAAAGAACAAGGACAATTTAGTTCTGATTGAGGAAGTAGAAGAGTATTGCTTTATGCAGTGGATTAACTAAACATTTGTAAAAATTGCAGACTTAGAAAAACTGACGACATTCCTTAGAAAGTTGCATCTAGGCTAATATTTGTAGCAACTAAAATTCAAGAATTTTATTGTTCAATAAAAGTAAAAAGGAATATGCTGAGTAAATTCGGCAAGGCGTTGAATAGATACATCAAAGTTTTGCATCTAATCTGACTGAAACAATGGAGGCAATTTTCCATTACGAGACCTTTGAATGCTTGCCAAGTTTCTGTATTGCTATGTACTTAATGACTCTTCATAAATATTGTCATTATACAATGGTGCGTAGGTCTACTGTTAGTATGTTCCAAAATGTGACATAAAGTGCAGAAAATACTTAAATGGACCTTTACTCTTTTTTTTTACTTTTTTTTCGCCATTTAAAGATATGCAGAAATAATACAAATCTGTTTTTCTAATACCTGCCTCAATCTCACTAAAGTATAACCAGTACAGCCAATGACAATCTCAGTTCCTGCACTGAGTATCCTTGGAATAGAAATGCAGAACACAATCATTTATACCAAAACTGAAAACAGGTCTTTGCGTATTAATTATATTTCTGTTATAGCAGATACTGCTGCATGGGTTTAGGGAATGTATTTGTCATAATTCTGGGTTTGCCTAAATATTAAGTCTTCTGCAAATATAAAATCCTTTCCACCTATTCTTTGTCCATTACTTTGAATTCATGAAATTATAGTGAACAATAGCAGTTTATGGTTCTCGTGGGTAGTAAATCAGGGTTTTTTTTAAGTTTGCAGCCATTAGGAAAATGTCCTGCTCTGTCCTATTCCTTTATTAAATCATAGGAAGGAATGTTTTTGCAGAAGTACAATACCATGTTCAATTCTTAAATGCAGAACTCCCTTATACAAAAAAAACATTTAAGACCTTTTATACTGTGTAATGCTAACTGCCCAGTCTACATTCCTGCAGTATATTTACTTTTAGGAAGTGGTCACTGCCTGTGTCATTAACAGGTATAAATGAGTGATGAAAAATCTGGGGTAGTATGTCAGTTGAGATATAAGTAGCTTTACACAGACAAGAAGTAAATATATTAGATATGATTAAGCTACATCTAACCAATGCCTTGTATGTTTTTGGTAACAATTTTAGTTGCAAAAGGAATTCAAATTATGTGAACTGCACTTGCTTGATATGTAGTTTTAATATCCTCTCAACCATCTATTCCAATAAGTATAGTAAGTTTCATTTGCTTTCTCAGCCTGTTCTTTCCTTTCTCTGAAAATTAAGGAAATAGGTTGACCATGAATTTAATAGACATTAGCACTCTAAAATCAGGAGAAACATCTTCCAAGATAGAAGGAAAAAACAACTGAAGTCACTTTTTCTGTCTGGACATCCAGTAGGAGGTGAATATTAAGCTTGCATATTCCATGCTTGAGTATCAAAAAAATACACAGTTTTTTAGTGGAAGGTGGTTTAACTTTTCTATTTCCTCTTTTTAGTTTCTTTAACCTAGCGTTGTCTTTGGCTCACCAAAGTTGAGCAGTTTATTTCCTACTCAAGTTTCTATCTAAGTCAAAAAAATGGAAATGCAAGGGATAAGCATATGTATGCCAAAAACTGTAGTTAGCTAACTGAGATGGAAGAAATATATGTATATATGTAGATAAATTTATCATTAGTGTGTAATTATATAATTTTATATGTAATCTTCACCCTTTTCCATGCAGATTTTCACTTAGTATTACAACCATCATCATTTTATTATCAAATGTAAAATCTTCAAACTGATTTGAGATGCTGGTAGTAATTGGTAACTGGATCACTAGGTGTCTGTCAGTTTTACTTACACTTGATCATTCCTCATAACTGGAAAGGGTGGATGGATTTTGGTTTATACAGGGTCCAGATTTATATGTAAGTACCAGTAAAAGATGGCATGAAATAAATTAATCTGGTTAAAGGAGGGCACGTGAAAAGTCTGTCCCATTTACTGTATGTAGGGTTAAACTGTCATTCCAGGAGCTGGCAAAGCTTGTTACTCTAATAACTGGAAATAATCAATAGGAACTATTGGAAAAAATCAACTGCATTTAGGAATATTATTGATGACCAAAATGCCATTTCGTATTTTTATTGCATTTTATTGTATTTAGATTGTAATTTAACTACCTCCTAATTAGTTTTAACTTAGCTCAATTGGAAGTAGTAAAACCTACTTATCTAATAAGTGACACATGTCATAAAGAAACATACAACCTCCTTTATTTCCCCTAGGTCAGTCATCCATGAACTAATTTACTGAACTTTTGTTTCTCCACTTTTTTGAAGAAAAGCAATACAGTCGAATTTGTGCTTTTCCCCCTCCCCAAAGCAAAACACAGAAACGAGCTTGCTTTTTTTTCCCCCCCAGCTGCATTCTTAACTGTTAAAATGTCCTAAAGCACTCGATCACATTGCATTTTAATTTCCAAGCCATGTGTTGTATTAGTGAAGTGCACATGTTCCTGATTTGAGCTGCAAGTTCTCAGTCCGTTTAGCAGAACACCAGGCTGGCACAAACAAAATCCTTGCTAGGTCAAAGGCCCGAAGTTGACATCTTTCTTAAATCTTACTTTTGTGAAAACTAGAAGCACAGGTCAGGGCAGCCAGCTGATGGCATTGCCTCTTACAACCACTGATTAGATTAGCTCAACATTTATCAACTACACAGAGACTAACACTTAACCTTTTAACTGAAGAGTTTTGATGTATTCTTTTTTTATAATGTTATTGTCCCAATGTGTCCCTTAAGGTTTTGGTGCAGGTTTTTTCTCCCATTTAGCTGACTGACAGGCTGTAAATGCTTTATAATCCAAAGTGTGGTATTTGTAATTGTGCTTTTCTTCCTGGGCAGAGATTGAGTAATTTTGCTCTAGAACAATTTATTCTAAATGTTATTATCATATCTGTTTGATTCTAAAGATTTTACTTGTATCTGTTCCATTAACCTAGATTTCAAGGCATAATTTATAGCTACCTTGAGTGCTAGCTGGTTTTTATCCTAAATGATTAACTGAGAAATACTTACAATTGGAGTTTTCTTTAGAAAAGATGCAGTAACTTACTACTTTCGGATTTACCTAATTATCTGTTACTCATTCTGAGTATGGACCCTAACCTCTCTGGGGAGCGAAGTTGCCCGTGATTCCACATCTAGCAAGCTGCATTCATGGTTTTCCTTTTGTTGGAATGTGGGACTTATAAGGGATGTATTTTGCCAGTTACAAGTGTGCTGGGCATTAAAAAAGACTGCAAAAAATACTGTCACCAGAAACCTAAAATAATCCTGAACTTAGAGATTGATTGGCAAGAGTTGCAGTTCTTGCTATGAGAAACCAGCAGGCAGGTAACGAAATCGCGGGACCGTGGCAGATGCAGGACTGTATGGTTTCCATGCAGGCAGCCCCGAGGTGTCAGTGCCGTACTGAGGGCAGGGAGCGGGGGGCTGTAGGCACTACATGTCTGAAAACCTCTGTCTGCTGAGTCCTGGCAGTGGCCGAGACAGCTTGCAGTAGTGGCAACCGAACACCAGGGCATCTACAACCTAGATATAAAGGAAACGGAGATAACGTTGTGAGCGTTCCCTTGTGTAGTATCTACAAATAGTGTAATATCACCAGGAGGAAAGAAAAGCAGTTAGGTCACAAATCAAAAAAGTTTTTCCATACTGCTCTTACCTGGGAATGTTTCTACTAAGTAGTAGTGTTAACTAACTTTTGTCCACTAGGGTTTAGTTCTGTAAATCTTGACAGCCAGTTATTTTACCATGAACAGCTGGGGACACAGCACCTGTGACTGCCCTTTGACTCCATACATGTTAGTTTTTATTGCAGAGTTCAGTTAGATACAGACTTCCTTTAGGACTCCAGCACCAGAAGTCCAAGTCAGGTGTGAGGGACTTGATTAGCACGTGGGGGGGTGTGACCACATTTATGTATCACCTACTGAAAATGCACTGTCGGCAATAAAGAGGTTCAGAAGTGGGCTTCTGTTTCTTCTACCTAAAAAGAAGTATAAAAAATCCAATGTGAATGGTTACTGCCTCTCATTACCTTCTAAATATCTGAAATGGGAACTTCTACAAATGGAGGGAGACCCAATTCAGTAAAAGGTTGGTTGGTGGGGTAGGTCATCTTCATTACTAGCATCATTCTTGCCTCCTTCCTATGTTAATGTGGGGTCAGTGAAGAAAGATGGATGTGTGAAAGTACTAGAAAATGTGCTGCATCATTCCTGTTTTGAAATCTTTTGTAAACAGGACAGATAGCATTACTTTTTCCTGGAAAGAAAGAAAAAGGTGGGGAAAAATTCCAGTCTATGTGCTTCTGATTTCTTAAAAACAGCTTTGAGAAGTAGCAATTTTTTCTGTTTGGTTTTTGCTTGCCTTTAGTCTGTGCGCTTCAGCTCCATGCCCTAACTCCAGCCTGAGTAGTCCATGGCAGGCTACCATATCCATACCTGTATAAGCAAAATTTTCTTGTTATGGTCCCACTAGTAAAAACAGTAATCTTAGGGCAGGATTCCAACATCTGGGGGTGGAAGGGGGGGTGGCCTGACAGCCGTAACTGAACAGATCAAAACATGACTTAATACCAAACATAAAAGTTTCATTAATCTGGAAGAGAAACAGCAGAAGAGGGACTTGCATTTTTTATTACTGAGTCTCATGTTATCTAGTCATACGTCAACAATTTATTTTCCTGCTTAAATTAACCCTTTATGACTTATAAAATGAGGCCCTATATTTGAATCAGCCATGTCATTCAAAGCAAACATTGTTTCCTAAAATGTAATTATATGATCTTTAGAAAATGTTTAGACCTAGCACTTACCTCAGTCTTACTGTAGACTACAAAGTCAATTTGAATATCATTTATCATATTTGAAAGTGGTTATTTTATTGTTAGCAAGTTAAATGTAAAATGGACAACATGTTTAGGTTTAGTCAAATTGACGTTAGTGGAAATTAATATACTGCTCTCTAAATAAATTGAAGTAGTTTGAAACTGCCCAGATCCTGGAAATTAATAATCTTGTTCTGTGAAAAACAAGCTCGATATGATGAAAGCTGGGTTTAAAAACCATGGATGTATTGTGTTTCTTAACATAAAATGGTGGAGCTTCATTGCTGTCACTGGCGCTATCTGGTTTAGTTTCAAAACACAAAGTGTAATAGCAAAAAAAATTACAATAGTAAACGGCTTCTATAAGCTAACATTATTTTATCATAGTAAGAAAACAAAACAAGTTTACAGTGTTTTTATTGTATTACGCTCATTCAGAAAAAAATGGTTTGGTTTAATTTATTGATATATTATAGTAACTCTTGCCAACTTCTCAACACTTCCCCTTGGTATCAGTTATTTTTAAAAAATATTTTAAAGATGGTAGATTGTTGTCAGATTTACATTATACTACATTAATTATATAGCTTCCAGTTCACAAACCACAAAAACTGTAACAATAAATACAGTATTTTACCACTCTGTATTTTATCAACATTAGTTTTAAGGTTGCATTCTGTTTCTAGGAGCACCAACTTTCTTTTATTTACAGTAGCTGGGACAGTGGGCACATGCTTAATTCCAGGTGAATGTTAGATGGTTCTGCAACGTGCATGTGCTAAAAGGCGGATGGAGCTTGAGTGTCTATTTGTGGATAACCAACGTGATAAGGTTGGAACTGTCAGAGATACTGAGGTTGAGAACATTTCATATTCCAACAATTTAAATTGTCTGCTGATCTGTCCTGCCAGGTAAATATCTGTATTGAGCCTCAAGCCAGACTTTTCTTAGAGTGAATTTTTACTGACTTTTGTTTAAATGTATATGATTTAGAAGATACTGAACAGCCTTATGCTTTCCTCCCTAAAGCAACTTAAGGATAGCCATAGCACACAAAAAATGTCTCTTCCCATTGATAAAATCAGACTGACAAATTAAGAGTTTTGGCCAGGAGAGTAATAAAGTTCCAAATTAGTTTTCCAAACTGACTAGTAAAAGCAAAAAAATATTTTGCAAGTAATTTCAGTAGGTGTATGGAAAGTAAAGAATGGTTAGGTTTTTGCCAAGCTGTAAATGTATTATAAAAATACCCATTTTAACAATGATTTCCATATCTTTTCTATTCTTAAAAATCAGTCATTCTGAAAAGATGCAATTTTCTTTTTAGTCAGCTTAGTGTCTTTTTTCCTGTAATAAAAATTGTGTTACAATATTCATGTTGATTTTGCATGTATGGAATCAACTCATACACTGAAAACAGGTTATATGATCTGTTTGGTTTACAAAACAAATAAAAATAAAAATTACCCCAAAACAAATATATTTTACATTCCTTTTATGCATTATATTGAAGTCCTGATGAAGCTAATTCTAAAATAAAAAGTATTTTCCCTCAGGGAATTCAGGTAAACCCCATGAAACTGTAACCTTATTTTCTTTATTATTTATTTTAACACAGATTGTCCAGAAGGCAGAATTTATGGATTAGAAAATGCAGGGGTGGTACACAGAGCTGGTTGTAAAGTTGCTTAAGTCTCACTACATTTGCCTTGTCGTGACAAAACTAAAATTTAGCCAAGATTAATTTAGTATAGGACATCCCATCATGAGCATACTCTCTCACCTATATATACATAGTTCGTGTATATGTAAACAAATATGTGTATATATATAAAACTATGCCCCTTTTTTATGTTACTACAGCGTATAAATCATCAGGTTAGCTCTATCTCTGAGCATGTTCCCCAGGAATCTCTTCATGTATAATTTATAAACAACTTTAAGTTAAAAGACAGGACGGTGAAATGCAAAATAAGTATTGGGTTAAAGTTGTCTGGCTGAAAAAGTTTCATTTGTTACGAAGCTGGCCTGGGTTTTGGGGGTGTTTGCCATTTGTCTATTTTCCACTTCTGGCATTTTTGTTGGTTTAATATATAGATCAGCCTGGTGTTTCTGGATGTCTAAAAGTGCTAGCGTTGTTCATGGAAAACAAACTACTACTAGTAACAATTTTTGTGTGTCTTTTAATATTTTCTGTCGTCCAAGCCATTAAACCTCAGCCATTAAAGCGGACCTCTCAGGAGATATATGCATGTCTGACTGTATTAACAAAGATAAGCAAGTACTAAAAATCTGAAAAGCTTCATCAGGCTGCAGTGGAGATAAATTCAGCTGTGCCAAAACATTCCTTTTAGTTATCAGATATTAAAATGACCTGTTTCTTTGATTTCTTATAGTATTTTTCTTTCCTTTATTTAAAAATAATCATTTTCACTCCAGAAAATTTGTTTAGGATTTTTTTGTTGGCTGTTGGGGGCGGTTTTGGACAGAGAACAAAGTTTTCCTAAGTTTCAACATTTCTGCTACAAAAGTCAAAGTGAAATGTCTGCTTCAGTTCAGCTGAGAATATATCAATTTTTGGGGTGAACTTGAAATGTTTTCTTTCATGTAATTTTTAATAAAGCGACAACTGCAGTCCTGCAGTGCACAGTTTTTAATGTGGATGGCTGTTGTGGCTCTGGAGGATCATACCTCCTCCTCCTGGGTTTGTTTTTTTTTTATAGTACATTGTTAGTGTTGAGGGAGTCTAACCACATTCCGACATGTTAAAAGAAAAGAGGGGGCAGGGGAAAGCCATTTAATGCTGAAATATGTTTCAGCAAACAAATCAAAAATGTATTCTTCAGAAATGTCAAGTGTTTCATTTTGATCAAAAATGACTAAATTTTAATGTTGCTAAATCAAAATATATTTGAGTTCCTTTGTTGTGGTAACCTCTGCATTAAAACTCTTCATTTTCAGTCTGATGTCAAATTGAGTGTTAAGGGTTTGAGTTTGCAGATTTTGCTCAGCCAAATAGCGGTACAGCGCATTCATTCTGCACTGCTTCTGGTGTCTGTACAGTCAGGAGTAGCAAGTGGTAAAGTTACTTCCTGGGACCAAGCAGGATTCTGAGAACATTTCAGTTACAGCAGGGTTTTATTAGGGTCTGTTTACTAGAGATCCATCTGAGATCACCACGTCATGGATAGCACTAACTATGAAGAGGCATCTAATGTCCATCCCTGACTTCTTAGTAAGAAAGACCAGTAATCCGTAGGTGGGATTAGCAACTGGCAATTACAAATATTTTTTTACCTCTGAAAGCAGTTGTTTTCTTGCTTACATTGAATTTCTGAGAGTGCAGTACAAAGAAGCATTCATTACCTACTCTAAAATCCAGTACTGACAAGCCATGCATCGCAAATATATTTCATGATCAACTATTATTTAGTAATTCTATATCATTTTGTTTGCATCTCATCCTGTTTCTTGTATTGATGTTAAATTGTGATATAAAAGACAAATGTAGTTGCTGATCAATGACAAAAATACGTGCTGATATAATCAAAATGGCATAAGAACAGAGGATCCATTAAGTACAGATCATAATGTATGCCTGAAATTAAAATACACGACTGAGAGATGCTTCAGTGTCATGAGAGATTTCAGTGCATCTGTTTACCTTGCATTCATACAAGGGAATCATGAATGAGATGGAATGCTTCAAAATGGGGAAAAATCAGAAGTAATAAACAAGATTGTATCTCAAGAAAAGAGTAATTTTTTGTTCGTTAATGTTTTTTTCTTCATTTTGAGCTATTGCAAAAATTTCCTTGTCATCGTGCTAAACACCTTGCTTTCTCATATTGCATCCTGTGAACTATCAGTTGACTGTCTTTGCCTTAATGGGCAGAGCCTTATTTACGAGATACATTTTCTTCAACTGTATTTGGAAGGTCCCTATCATATAGCCCAATGGCTGCAGCTCCTGAGTGAATGGTCAATATTTCTTTATTTGTGTTTTAGTGAGGTAATCAAAGCCATTTTGCCCCACACACGTTTTGAGAAAAGACCACATATATAAACAGTTTTATGTAATATATGTGTGTGTATGCACAACATCCTTTACGTTAGGCACTATTTTTTTAAGATACTGTCTGTTGTAATAGTTTTATATTAAACCTACAAAGACAGGGAATTCAGAATTATTGGCCTATCCTTAATACAGTCAGTGAATTATTATATCTAGACACAAAGTGGTAAGTAAAGATTTTTAGTCTGATCTCTGAATTTCCTTGTAGCTGTGGGTTTGTCAGACCTTTAACAGTACACTAAAGCAGGGGGCTAGGGGGCTGTGGTTTAATATAGACTAATGCACATGGCAGGGCTTTTACATTAGTGCTATTTCTTTCAATGTGTTATAGTGAAATTGTATTTTAAAACCAGGCAAACTATTGATGCTTTTATTGAATGGAATAATTTATTACAGAAATATTTCAGTCTGTTGACATTTCAGCGTCAAGTAACAGTAAACATAATACACATTTCCCATAAGACCATTCTTGAGAGCCAAATATTTACCCTTCACTTATTCTAAAGGTAGCATTGCCCATAGCCCATTAGTCTATGGGCAAAACAAACAAAAAAAATACGTTTAGAGATGATGTTGTTAACGTAGAGTAATAAGTCAGAACTATCCCAAAACAAGTCTGCTTACTACTTCCAATTACTATTTTAAAAACTAGCATTTAATTTTACAATTCATTGGGTGGGGGGGGGGGGTGGGGGGGTGTGGCGGTTTAGTCACTGAAAAAGCTAAGCTATCAAGCTTACCTTTCTGGCAATCTTGTAGAATTATTTATAGGAATCTAATGCATCTAGCATGACCAAAATATGTAAAAATTTAAAGTTATACATTCCCTTTAACTGTAAGTTAGTCCAACATAATAATTACCGTTTTTCAGGTTCATCTGGAAACATTGGACTTTACAAAAACTAAATGGTTTTCAAAGGTATTTTAATGTTAAAAATAGAATAAAGTATTTATTGTAGATCAAGAGCCTCATATTTAAACTCACCTATCTGCTAATACGCTAAAATTGTTGAATTTGTTCCTTTTGTTTTGTGGAAAAATCCTAAGAATAGATAATATTTAATTTATCCCCTATACAAAGTCAGAAAAGGTGGTTGCGTGCTCCTCATCTAACTTACCTGGGACCATTTATATTTCTGAAATTGGGTGAACATTTAGGTGTCATCAGTTAGTACCTGTTTGTCATCAGCCTTCATTGCAAGTTTGTTGGAAGTGCCAGTTAATGCTGAATGAGGGCAGTGACTTTCAACTGTCTGCTTTGCTGACGTTAATGCTTTTTGGATTTTTATTTTGAGTTTTCCGGATGTTTCACACCACACTTCTGCTTCACATATCTTTCTACATTTTTGTCTTCACAAAGACTAAATCCACTGTGACAGTATATTCTGTAAACTGTTTTCGTCTGTCATGCCTCTTAACTTTTTGTTTAAGTATCCCAGAAACATATGTTAAATGAAAAGGATTCTTGCTAGAAGCAGTATATGGAAGTAGATAGAGGTGGTTCTTTCTTCACGCTTTGAATCTAATTTCTGACACTTTATGGCTCATCTTTACAGTAAATATTTTCGTTCTGTAAGTGACTGGGCAGGGAAGACAAAGGAGTTCAGTGTACATGTTTTTTTTCTGGAATAGTTGCCCTCGTTTTTTACTCATTCAGTTGGTAGGTGACTGTAAAGAAAATTACCACTGTGTGTGTGTCTGTAATTCAGTTTTAGACATGCTGAAACATAAATTCACTAGCTATACAAACACAAAGTTAAGAACTGTAATAAAGTGTGTGCATAAAATGGGGTTTTTGCTGTCACATTTGATTCAGTTGCTATTGCTTTGTTCCGTTTTACTGTTAAGCTAAGCTCTGTTTGTAAGTAAAAATGTTCAGTCCTATTCAGCCATTTTTACTGCAAGCGACTGTGTTGGAGGTGGCAGGCATTGCGTTACACTTCGTGAGCAGGCAGCCCCCCTGTCACACTTACCTCTGCCAGGAAGCTGTTTCACAGGTAAAAATGGTCAGCTGAGAATTTTATGTCTTCACTTACTATTAGATATGCTCTGTGCTCTGTGAACTGCAATATCCACACAGAGTCCACTTCACCAGGTGGGTCAGGGAGAGGAGACATCAGCTGGTCCCAGGGACCTTTGATGTACAGTACAACCAGAACCTTAAGAGGAATCCAGAAATTAAAAAACCAGCAACAACAAAAAACATGAAAAAAACAATGGAGTGCGATGGGCGTGGCTGTTGCTAACAGGTAGTATTTTTTTCTTGAAGGCTAGGTCAGGGAACTAGTGATGGATCTATTACTCAGATTTCTGAGGTTTGGTTTCTTTCAACGTATATTTGATTGTTTACTTTGCTCTAGGCTTTGAGGATTGGGCAGGAGTAACCTGAATTACACTGAGGTTGTGTGTATGTGTTATTAAAAAAAAAAAAAGAGAGAGAAATTAGAAAAGTTATATATACTTCAATTACAAAGGTTTGCTTTTCTTTATGTATTTATCTTCCAATCCTAGAGACCCTTTGCAATTAGAAGATGTTACCTTTGATAAAAATCAGGCAGTCCATTATTATTTATGAAAACTAAATTCTTAAGCTATGTCTGTGGGCAAACGAACAATGCTTCGTATTCATATTGCTCATTTGAGAGACTCCTTTTAATCTTGCCTTTTTTAAAACTCTTCTTGCTTTCTGAATAACTTTCTTGTATCTCATTTTATAAATATACATCGTCTTATAGAGGCATTTGTCTGTGTTCCTGGGGTAGGGAAAAAACATTTGGACTGTGCTTAATTTTGTCAGCAGTGGTGACACCATTTCAAATGGCTTGGAAGAGTATTTTTATTATTAGTTTCATGTACTGCATTTGGAAATGCGTTAAGATTTTGTCACTGTGTCTAGTCCCCAGCTATCGTACACACTGTGTCTTATAACCTGTTCGTTAAACTTAATCATTTAAAGTGTTTTGGTCCCCCTGCCCTCACTGGAATATTTTTATAGACCCAGAGCATTTGTCCCCCTGATGTGTTGGTGGAGGACAATTGCACCTCTTCTCAGCCTTTGCTCTCCTAGGCTGGAAGGACCGAGCTCATCTTGTTTTTCCTGTGAGCAACTGTTCATTTTCCTGGACATCGCAGTAGCCTTGCTCCATACCTGGCTATTACATGTCTTTCTTGAATGACCTGTCTACAGTTTCCAGATGAAGGCTAAGCAAGTCTTTAAGGGATTATAGTATTTCTAGATTTTCAGTGAAAATCTCTCTCCCACTGCTTCATAGGATTATTTTGCCCTTTCCTTAGCTGCATCACTTTGTGTCCCTTTGCCGATGAACTGTTCTACAGATTGATTCCTTCTTCCTCTGGGAAAGCAAAGGGAAATACCATCTTTTTATTGCAGGCTGTATATCTATTTGTAGGTTGGAAAAGAACTGTAGCAACATTGTGGGCATGTTGCAGTTAAATTGCAGATCGCGTACAAAAGCTAGAATAGTTATCTGCAGTAAAAAGTAGATAACTTGAACACTGGCTAAAAAAATGTTTGTTTTAGTTTCTGGATCTTTACTATTTAAGACAACAAACATCCTAAGATTGGTCATGCCTGCCAGACAGTGAAATCAACAAGTCAAAAGTTTTCCTTTACTGTCACCACATCTGTTCTTTTGTTAGATTTTGTTTATTATGTATTTACACAGTAGGAATCCAAACATTGTATCTGGTTTGGGTTTGTTTTGTTTTCTAGAAAGTGGAATACACTTTGGGTTCTTCTAACATAAATATTAGACAATCTCCCAACTCCTGCAGTATATAAGCAAGATATAAGCAAATGCACAGTTGTCCTTAAACGCCCATGGAAAAAGTTCACAAATCTATCAGGTTTTATGCATCATTTTTTATAGTCTTGGCACAAATTTTGTGCAAAGTAAACCAATGCAAAAGCAATCAGATTATTTTACCCACAATGGTGACATGTTACTGCCTGTATTACCTCACAGCATGTCACAAGACATTGTTACATGCTACTTAGTTATAGTTCATTTATTCCAGAATCTCATCAAGTCACTTCAGTATAAGTATATAGAAAAATTAAAAAAAATCACTCAGTACCACAAAGCTCTTTAAAGTCAGATTTCCATAAATTTGCACAGTACTAAATATTGGCAGTGCTAAGCAAATGAAAGCAAATAAGTACATTAAAGTGGAAACATTACTTAAGCAAATAGAAGCTGTTCTATACTGTTCTACACCGTTTCTATCACTTTGTATGTGGTCTGGCTTGATATATTTCTTTTTAGTTAAAGAATGGTTCAAAAGTGTCTGTAGGTAATCAAGAAATTATAAATTAATTTTTAATTCTTATTTTTGCTGGTTCAGCTAGACTTATAGCTCTCTTAATCTCCTGAATTTACCATTTTTCTGCTGTTGCCATAGTGAAATCAGGTAGAGCAGACAAAGCTGTGCTCTTTCTTCTCTTTGAACTTAACTAAAAATAATGCTTAATATATTGGTATGACTTTAGAAATAGCTTTTAAAAATGTTAATGTGGATTTAGCAGTTGTGGAGAGGGAGAGAGATTCTGGTCTCCAAGTGGAAGTCCTGTTTACCCTCAGCAAAAATACAATACTTGTATGAGCGATGCAAGTTTTCCTTTACCAGTTCATTCTAGTGCTTTAGACCTAGGGAGGCTGGAGGAAAAAATATATATGCCTGCATCCGTTTATGCATCTTGCTGTCAGATACTTCTGAGCAGAGGAGGAGTACAGGGCAGCGGAGTTTTTTGACTGAGTAGCTGGGTTTTGTAACCAGGACAGAACATACCACGCTATTTCAGGTGCTGACCAGTCAGTTAGCATGTCAGTAGCCTGATGGAAATAACTATCATTGGAGGAATTCCACATAGCAAGGATTTGGTGCTGAAAAGCTCCAAACCCCATAGCCCATTCATCTCATTCTTCAGGAAGATGGTGCCAGACTTGCTGAGGGTATTTGTATTGGCGGGTAGTGATAGCTAATAACTAACGGAGGCGTACTGGTCTGTTGTGCACAGGCCTACCTCTAAGTCAATTCAGTTACTTAAAACTATCTGTAAAACTTACCTCAAGTGTAGAAGTAGGAATTTGTATAAAACATGATTCATCAAAGGTGCAGGAAGAGCAAGTCTTTGGCAAAAGTCAGGGTTTGATATGGAGAGATCCTAGAAGTATAAGGAAATAGCTGAAATTGCCTAGATGGTTTAATTTAATAAGGTGTAGTTGTTCTTTTTTGCTTATTTACTGACTCTGCGGGGGGGGGGGGGGGGGGGGGGGTTGGGGTTGGGGTTGGGGTTTTTTTGTGGGGTTTTGTTTGGGTTTTGGGTTGGGTTTTTTTTTTTTTGGGGGGGGGGGGGGGGGTGTATTGTGTGTGGGGTTTTTGCTGGTTGTTTTTACCTTCCAGTTAACAATGGTCTAGCTTGACCAGACAGGGAGACCCCTGTTTTTTGCAAGAGTGCTATAAACTGAGGAAGCTGACAGGAAAAATATCTTAAGTATCTTTTATTGTCTATATTGGGCTTCCATTACTCAGTTCAAATTGAAGGTGTCACTCCCAACTTCAACATATTCAGTGATCTGTGCTCAGGTTGGAGCAGATGGAAACCTTATGTCAGCACCTCACCTTAAGATGCATTATGGCTGTCCATGACAAGTGGATTTCTGTGAGAGACAGCTTTCTCAAGAGGTTCCTGTAAGAGTACAGCAACCATGGAATTCAGGAACCATTTTTAACCTCTGTCCTTCATTATGTTTTGAATGTATGGCATGCTTTGACGTTGCGATCACAAATACAGAGAGACAACCAGAAAATAAACACTTTAAATAAGAAACTAAAAACTCCTTGTAATTTTTGGCTGACAAAGGAGAGGGAAAGACAGCTGCTCACAACAGATACTAATCTTACCGCTTAATGAACTTACTCTGAGCTTTTAGGCAATGCAAGAACCAAAAACCAACAAGGTAGCTATGCTCGGGTGGAAGTTAGCCAAGTCTCAGAAGCATTGGTAAAACGGACTGGTGTTCAGCTGTTCATGATATTCCAAGCTGCTTACTTGAGCTTAATTTATTTTTGGAGGGAAAAGCTGTATTTTCTTTTTTCTTGCTTTTCTTTTCTGTTAGTTTTGCTTTTGTCTTAAAGGGAGCAGAAACTGAACAGGACTAGCAGCTCAATAACTTTTGTTTTTCTGTTTTGTTTAAAACAAGACTGCTAGTGCTATCTGTGATCCCCTTAGAAGACTGCCAACCAACAGTGTTCCTTTATGAAATACACTGCATATAAACCAAAAGGGATTAAGAGAAACAGTTAAGGTGAAAAGATTATTCAGTATTAGAAGTGTTCGATGCTTAATGGATTTTTTTCTTCTGTTCTTTTATTAAAATGTTAAAAATACATAACAGTGGTGGTTACCAGACACTAAACCAGCAATAACTGAGAAAATTCTTTGTATCACATATAATGTTAATATTGCAATATTTTGCATGGATTTTATTCATATCTTATCCACTGATGACATTAGACTTCCATTTTCAATACAGCAGTTTTACAGAGTCTTCCAATTGAATAGTACCAGATGTGTATACTAAACTGACGTTCGGAAAAAAAAGACTGTAGTGACTCTTAGTTTGTTTTAAATTTGTCTAAAAGGATTTTGCTGTACTTAACACAGAGGCCTTGTGGCTATTGGGATAATAACCTTCATACTGTCTTTCGGAGCAGCTAACATACAAATGCCATATACAGCGTAAGTGACTTGACAGAAGATCAATCTGGTAATTGCATGGCAAAGATTTAAAAAAAAACAGCCCACAGGAATATGGAGTCCAACTTGTCTTCCACTCTTCTCAACATATTCTTATAATTATATGAGGGAAAATATTCATACTAATGTGATTTTATCGTGTTGTAGGCTTCTGGCTCAATTCTCATCAGACATAGATTGTAATATGTCACTGGCTGTCTCAACTAATCTGCTGTTGCTTTTAAACCTTCACAAGCGATAGCGTTTTCCTCTGATTTTTCCCTCTCCCTCCTTCTAGGCACACTTACACGGCAGTGTACATTTCTATATCTTCTTTTTGAACAGAATTCCATACCTTTAACAGTGAGCCCAGAAAGGTTGTATGTAGTAAGCAAAGAAAGCTGAGATTAAATTTTTTCTAGTGTTGGTATGTACTAAGAAAGAACAAATAACTTGTAAATAAATCTAAATAGCATTATGAATTTTTCAGAAGATGCGTGCGTTAGGGGGTGGGTGGGTGGGTGTGCGTACATAGTGAAGGAGATGGAAGGCAAAACAAGGAAAGCAGATTTCTTCAGACATCCCCAGTTACGCACTTGTTTGATCTAATAATGAATGTAACAGTTCTACAGATTGCCTTGGTGGTCTCCTGAAGTGTCTAGAACAGTCTCTGCTTTTCACCATGTGAAATGTTTTTATCGTCTTCTGAGAGACTGGATATTTTGCAGGTGGCGTGTAAGACACGTATCTGAGGATGCACTCCTTTCCCAAATGACAACTGAAACCTAGCTATTTTCAAATGTGAAGCAGGGCAGGGCCAACTCAGATTGTGCAGATGATGGGTATATGTTATCAACTGGGAGACAAGCTGAAGAGCCTCAGGCATTAGAATTAAGTGAATGCCAGGCACAATTAGTTTGCCAGCAGATTCCAAAGGTGGCAACAATATTCCAGGTCGGAGGAGGTGTTTGCTTTTCCTTCTGGGTAGGCATCAGGTGCCACAGTAATAGGCAGCAGACATAGTACTTGCTTTTTCATCTCTTCCCTGCTTAATACGGATAGGTGACTTACACTTTGAGAGACAGTAAATTTAAGTACAGCATCACACATAAAATATTTCTGCCTGTCAATTATGCACAATAGTGTGTTTGGCAGTTAACTGCCAAAGCAACATTGTGTGAAGATACTCAATGTGATTTACTATCCAGTCTTGGACTAATTCTCTGATCTGGGAAGTTGGAAGCGCAAACGAGCTGTCCTCCATTTGTTAATTCATCTGTTACATTGTTTGTTTTATTGTATATTTGTGTATAAGGATTCGGAGATACAGAATTGTCTAATAATTCATTCAGAATGTCTTGGGATGGCTTTAATGCTGGCTCCAAAATTTATAGTCGGGAAATGCTAAACACACAGGTATGTAGTGCATTTCTTTATCAACATTTTTGCTATCAAAATTTGCTGAACAACTCCAATTAGTTTGGTTCTATCATGCAGTAATTATTAAACAAAGATCAGTTGCTGGGAAAGCAGTTCTGAGTCCTCTGTTAAATGCACTCTTGGTGTATCCTGTCACTCTGGCAAGCGCTGTCACCAGATAAACAGCTGCACAGAAAGAAAGGATTGCTGCAAACTCTGAGGCACTCACAGATTATTCAGATATCATCTTGCACTGGCCTTAGGATGGCCTGTTACTTCCAGCCCTAAAAATAAACAACTATTAATCACCTAATGGCAGCATGAGTTGACCAGCACTTATGGCTGCCGGGACCTCAATCTAACTGTACTCAAAAGCTTTTCCCATGTTTTCTGTCACCCGGGATAAGAGGCAGTTTGCAGCCAAGCATTCCTTTGGGAGGACTGCTGTGAGTATAACAAAATGTTTGAAATAACCTCAGTAACTCCTTTCAACACTGATCTACAGCTTCAGATGTGCAGAATCAAACAATAGCAGCCTTGCATCGACAGTCTGTGGGGAGTGAACTAATGGCATGAGGTTTTCTCAGGGAAAGGGAGTAACAAGCAAGTACCTCAGTGGCGGTTCTTTGCCTGGGTGTAATCAGAAAGCATTGCTTCCAGCGACAATATATAGAATAATTCTGTGGTGCAAACCTGCCACCTTTTCTCCACACCTTTTCAAAGGATGCCAACATTCTTGCAGTGTCTTAACTGGTAAATACAAGTAGCGTAACTTTAATAAACTAGTAATCAAATTGCATGTTGCAGGATGAAAGGGTATTGCTGCTTTGAACAGGAACACATTAATGCCCTTGTAGAGATACAGTAAAACAATTTTCTGACCCTGAATTCTAAAAGACAAATATGTAGATGCAACAGCTAATACAGAATATTAGACTCTGTCCACAAGAAAAGAATTTATGAAACTTCTGAAAAAGAAGATGTAGAAAGCTTTCTTATATTGTGCCTTTCAGATTGAGGTTTTTTGATTGAGCTTCTTCTGCTTAGTTATGCCCATCATGCAGGATGCCTGAATCACTTTGCCCAGTATTGAGATGGTTAAGTCATGTAAGATACTTATATTCCAGGGAAACTTGGATGGACCTACCTCCAAATTACCAAGTAAGGTACCTGGAACACTGTCTTTTATTTCTTTTACATAGATACTGGAACTAACTTCCCACATAGCTAAAATGTGTTGTTTTCCAAAATGCATATGGAAGTGATCTTCCCTAAAGCCAAAGACAACTTTGGCTGTCATTTCCATGAAACAGCCCAGCAGTGTAAGGATTAACAATTTCTTTTCTAAAATGTTGGTGTTGAGTACCATGTTAATTTTCAGTACATCAGCCCAATCCTGCGGTACAAACATAAGGGGCACG
This sequence comes from Falco rusticolus, assembly GCF_015220075.1. Taxonomy (NCBI): domain Eukaryota; kingdom Metazoa; phylum Chordata; class Aves; order Falconiformes; family Falconidae; genus Falco; species Falco rusticolus. The sequence goes on along the minus strand of NC_051193.1, from coordinate 56,203,413 downwards.
TTATAGTCTCTCTTTACAGCACAGAACCTTACAGTCTGATGTGCTGAAGGTGCTGAGACTGGGGAAAAAAAATAAAAAATTTACCTTAAGTACACACAGTCGCTTTGAGAGATGAGCATCTGGAACACTATTAATAAACAACAAAGTAATATGTTTCAGTAGTAGTTAGGACATGAACCAACAAAACCTGAGAAATTCAGAGTTCACTCAAGGCTCTCGTCTTAAATGACGAGCTGCCTTGAGCCAGTATGTGTTTTCTTTCTCACTCGCTGCATCAGTTTTCACTTAGAAAGCCTTGATCCTTGTAAATCAGTGAAGCCTTAATGTTATTTAATCATAGCTTTTAAAAGTTATTTCCATGAGAACTGTATTTTTTAAAAAAACTAACTTGTCATTGAGGATTATAAAAATCCTTTATTTGCCTGGAGAACAGTACTCAGATCTGAATGAATAAGTGTAAGTGAAGAATGTGTTTCGACAGTTTGTTTATTAAAAATGTATTATGCAGCTAAAAGTTATATTGTATTTATAATATTTTAATGACAGTGCCTTGCACAGGTTTTGATGCATTCTATTAATATGCATTTAAAAATTGTGCTATGCAAAATTCTAAAATATTTTAAACGGTCTCTTATATCCACATAAATATCACTTGATTTGATTTCTATTTCTGCAAATGCCAAAAGCAATTACATCATATTATAAGCCTGATGAAATGCTGCTATTTGATTGATGCCTTAACAGTCATTGCAGAGATAAAAAGACAGCAAATATAAAAAAAAGCTCATTAAGATTTAATCATATCCAGGAGAGGTGTGACTATAGAGACAGAGGCCTGATATTAGTTTCCCTCCACCTTTTTTTTCACCTGACAACTCCAGCTTCCACATCAGCTGCATATTACATCAGTATCTGGTGTTCATGGAAATGCCTACCTTTCTCAGCCCAACAGAAATTCCCACTTTTTAGTCAAAACCTCCTTGGAAGTGGGAGTATCATAGCATATTAATAGACTTTAATTTTTTTTCCTTGTCTTCTGTAAAAATAAGACTTCCCCCAACTACTGTGGTAACATCAAAGCTTAAAGCAGATTAGGTTTTACTTGTTTAATTTTACCTTAAGCAGCATAAACTGGGTGCCTGGATCCTTGAGACATAATATGCTGCCAGCTTCTGTGTGTAATTGATACAGTGCTTGCTAGTGCTATGGACAAGTTTCCTATTATCTTTAAAAGTATGTGATTGGAACGTCTTAATTTTTTTTCTTGAGTCACATTTACAAATATTTTTTTTTTGCGGTTGCTACTGCAGGAAGACAAGCTTAAGGGAGTTCGACCCAAAAATATTGTAGCCTTCTGAGTTTCAGATTAAGGATCAGATTTTTATAGCAAAAAATGTCATTCAGTTACTTGATTTTACTAAGTATTGGAAATTTTTTTCTTTCTTTTAACCAGACTTGGTGAAGTCAAGGAAACAAGATGCTGTGTAATGTGTTGAAGGCATCGGGTTTTTAAATCTGTGTGAGAGTGTGTGTGTCTGGATCACAAAAGTGTGTGAAGGGTCTAAAACATAATGAAGATGATAAAACCTCACAGTTACCTTTAAAGTGCATTGAGAGTTTTTAAAATGTGCTCAAGTCCCTTTATTTGATTTTAAAACTCTATATGAGCGAACAGTAGCAGAAACACCTTGTTATAAACTATTCTGAACTAGGCTTGTGATAGTTGTTTAAATAGAAAATTTCTTGCTAATCAGAATCAGTTTCTGAGCAGTGGCCATTAAATGTTTGCCAAGATCTATAATGCTATGTCATCAGCAGTAGTAAACTGGTCTAGACGTAAGGAAGTTGGCTGACTGATGCCAGTTGACCTTACTTGAAAATGTGGTCTGCAGTTGTTGCCTCCTAGCCTACCTCTGCCAATATCTAAATTCCCTCACTGACACAAATGAGACTGGTACAAGTACACTAAGGTAAAGTTGTGAGTCCTTAAACAGTAAACATATTAGATATTGGGGATGGGGGGTGGGGGGTGTAATTATTATCTTCAGGATTTATTAGAACTACAAGAAAAACGAGTTTACTCACAAGTGTGATTTTCAAGAACCATCTTAAATTGACTTAGAAAGTAACAATTTATTTGTGATTTGTTATAATTCCCTTTTCCCAGGAAATAAGTAGTGATGTGCAAGTGGTAATGCTCTATTTTGCTTGATATTTAAAAAGAAAAGCATGGAAACAAAGCCAGCTTTTTAGCTGGCACTGTTGATGATCTGACATTAAAAAGTGAGGGACCAGAATGCAGTCCTTCAAAGACATATTCAGATGTGACCTTCATAATTAAAATCGCCAACCAGGTAGACTGCTATGCTTTCGTATAACACAAATATTCATCTGAATCTGTTTTATAAAATACTTGCTTAAATACATGCATATTAGAAATAATAATTCATATGCCAGCATTTCATTATGAGAGTCTCTTGGAATTAAAGTTATTTACGTTATGCTGAGATGCTTACAACCCATCTATAACAAATAGACTAAAAATAAATAAAGTGAACATTTATTTAAAAACAATTGCAAGATGTTTTACATTTCTGCTCAGTATTGAGCACTGTGTTGAAAATACATTTTTCATAAAACCACATGCAAGGCTTTTTGATGGTGAAAAAATCCACTTGCAACAGCCACATGTCTAGACAAATCCTTAGAAGCTAGTACGGACCCCACACAGACATTCCAGAAGAAAAGGCATTGTTAGAGAGTAGTTTCTCTTGAAGTGAAGTAGAATATGTGTGAGGCTACTAGGCCACTTTGATAAATAAATAAAAGTCTTTCTTCTTTTCCAGCACAAAACTGGTTCAACTGGAGGGCAAGTTAAACCCAGATTCACATTTTACATAGTTTTCCTTTCCCTGTTTTTTTCTTAAGTGATCCCTTGGCTTATACAAAGATGCGATTTTGGGTGTTTGTTTGTTTGGGTTTTTTTAAGTTGGTTGGTTGGTTGTTTTAGGAAGAAGAACCGTTTCACTTTGGATTATCTGAATTTTACCTTCCTGGCTTTTCAGCACGTCTCTGTGAAACTCCTTTCCAATAACAGAGCCCAGTGTCCCAGGATTATCAATGTACAAGTCTATACTCCTTTAACTATGGGTGCCTTTCAAAATGGATGGCATTAAACCAGTACATAAGATCCTCTGAACACTCTTGAAGTAGTGCAAACCTGACTTTATAGACTAGTGTGGTCAGACATAAGCTTTATCTAAAGCACTGTTGAGCCCGTATCTGTATTTAACTACGCTCAAGCTATATCTTACCACCTCCAGGATCTATCTCAAATGCTTCAGCTGATTCTTTGGAAGACACCGTCTGCTGCCCTTAGACTAAATTTAGCCTTCTATAGCAAGCCTAAATTAGATCTAAACTAATCCATGGGCTTTTGTAAGCCTGCTCTCCTCTTGCCATGCCGTGGGGTCATAAGCCTGCCTGCCTCCCCCGTTGGCACTTGGGGCACTCCCGCCCCACACTGAAGTGCAGCTGGGTTGGCTTCGGCTGCCTGGTAGCCACAGCTTCTGATGTCAAAACTAGATAATGACTAAACCAGGATGTATATGATATGATAATAACTACATACTTATTGGTTGATTTTTAAGTAAACTGACGCAACCTGTGTGGACAATTTTCACTTGCTATGTTTATTATATTTTGAAGTAAGCTTGCCTCTCTATTTCCTGTTTATTCTATGTTTACTGCGTGGAATTAACCAAACCTTAGTTAGCTGAATTTCTTTTCACCTCTAAAAAGAAATTCTATATGATAGTAAAACTCTGAAAGTAATAGTTTCACTGGAATAGGTAAAACTACAGTTCTGTATAACTTCTGGGCACATTCTTTCATACCTAAGCTTTCCAAGGTAAAAACTAAAGACAGAGGAGGAAAAGGCATATTTTTAAGCATTTATGCACTTTTTCTGAGCAAGAACAAAATCAATAGTACTCCATAGTCTGTTTACATTCTAAGCTTGATTTTTGTTTTAAGCTTAAACTTTATCCAATGTGTCTTTCATATGAAATGGGATAACCTGGCCTATATTGCATACCGTACCTATATAGTTGTCGAACCATTTGGTACATTCAAAGCTTTTTTTCTCCTCCTCAGAGCTACTCAATGCGTACCCTTTCCATAGCAATACAAAGTAAGCATTCTGTGATTTTGGTTTATTCCCCCGTGTAAACCAGGGTCAATCCCTGACTTGTTGAGCGTCACGGTTGATGCAGAAATACATTTGTAGCTTTACTTTGTCATTTGCAGCACTGAGTTTTGTTCTTCATAGTGTCATATCTGGGTTTTGGAATTAAAAGGGGTAGTGCTTACTTCTAGGTTACACCTCCCTACCTCATCCCCTTACACAAAAAGGTTAAGTGTCTTTTCAAATTAAGGCAGCAGTAATTAACCAGTGGCATTGTTTGTGATTTGCCAACTCTGGGTGTTAATGAGAGAGAAATTAGCACTTAGCAGCAGGAGTTCCTGATAGTCAGTGGCAAATGCTTAATGTACCAACAAGTTAATTTTGTTCTTAAGTACTGCACTTAAGTGTTTTTGAACAAAAGTATGGTACTTTTTTATGTGATCATACATATGGGCTGTGTGATATGGAGCTATAACAGGAGTAACACAATGTAGTGGAAAACAGTGCAACCTACGTGGCACAGGGCAAATCGTTTTTTTATAATAACACAGTCAAAAGCAGGATGGATGGATGTTTTCAGTCTAAAGATGCACTTGCTCCTCTAATTAACAGTATGCAGATGTTCTTGTGTATAAATTTTTTCATCAAATTTGGCATTTCTGAACATAATGTTTTAAGCACAAATTTTTACTGGAAAATTGTGCTTGAGCTGTGACAATTTGCTAGAAGGACATAGTTTAGCCTTCTAATGTGTCTTGAAAGATTAATTTTATTAAAAATTTCGATTTCAAAAAATAACAAATTACTTAAGCGTAGTGCCCAATGTATTTTATGGTGGACAGGGGATTCAGATTGCCACACGGAGCAAAATGAGCCCCTCAAAACTTGGGTTGAGCAGCTGCTGATTAGCATCAAGATTTTACCTGGCACGTGCGCTCGTAATAAGTACTTGTGTATGTTTCATAGCTTCTGCCTTGCATAAAATAGCCCATTAGAAATGTTAGGTATACTCCCTATCTTCTAAGGGGAGGTCCTTTTAAAATAACTTTGGTTAGTACATGAGTACATCCCCACCCAATTACCCCTTATATTATGTTCGACTAATGTGGGAACAGATAACGTAGTCTGTGAAATAAAAGCAAGCCCATCCTGCATCAGCAGTTACTGCCTCTCATCAGAGTTAGTGGGCATCAGTCCTTGGCTTCGCTTGCCGTTTGCTCTTGCTCCTGCTAGGCTGGCTGCCCTCTGTGGTCCGGTGGGGTTGTGCCCCGTGTGAATTTAAGCAAAAGGAAACGGAGAGAAGCCCTTTGAGACAGTAGAGGCTGAAGCTGTTGGGCAGCAAGAGGAAACTTGGGAATTGGATGTAGGCGGCATCGTCCTTCTGCATGAGCCACTTTTCAGTCTGTGCTTTATTCACTGCTAAGTAGGTTTGAATATGTTGGCTAGTATAGCTGGGTTTGTCAGAGTTTTAGCATTTCCACTTTCAAATGTCATCTTTCAGTTGCAAAAAAGCACATTTGCCAGCGTTGCCTCAGCTATGCTGAGGGGTAATTTACTCTGCCACTAAACTGCAACCACTTCTAGGCTGAAGAGTTGTAGCCATAAACTGAAATGTTACAATGCTGTGCAGCAGTCTGGGGCAAAAGACTACCGTATCTAATTGAAACTGCAGGAGGAAGCCACAGGGGTTTCTTCTTCCTTTGATGCCTGTTCCATTACATGAGCACATCAAATAGAGTTTTCCCTCCATTGTTGGAAAGAAACCACCCTAATGAAGCTGGTCTGGTACTACCCATGGTTTTGAGTGCTTGTATTGTCTGCTACGTGGACATTTAGGTTACCGTGCACCACCCCCCCAACACATTTTCATTATAATTAAACATTTAAAAAAATAGGCTACCATATTGGTAAAGTCCTGAGTGTGGCTCTGCATGCAAACCATTACATGACATTCTATTGAACTTTTTCTTGTACAGACGGTATCTAACAGCTCATCCTGCACTGTTGTTTTTGGCAAGTTCACTACAGCATATAATAAATCAAGGAAAGAAAAAGCTTTTTGGCCTAATGTTGTACAGACTGCTGTAATGTTAGACTACAGAAAGCAGTTCTGTTTTTAGACATCCTTTTACTAACCCAACATTCATAATTTATGATTTCACTGTAAAATTCCTGCAACACTACACCAAAAGTAGTGCTGCCCTTTAATTAAGTGCTCTCAGTAGGAAAAACGTGAAACTGATGTGCAAAACATATCGCAGTACACAGTGATTGATAGTGATTACTTCTTTATGAACCCAGCCTGAAGGTCTGAACTTCCTGATGGGTAAAATAGTCCATGGGGCTACTTCCTGAGATTGCCTAGTGGGGATCAGTCAGAGTTAGCAATATCTGAGGAATTCCTGAGGCACATTTCACAGACACTGCAGCAGTAACTCTATTTCTTTCTGAATTGTGCTTTACGTTAATAGTTACCTGAGTAAGAGCTCATTGTTATTTTTTAAAGATTATATTTTAAAGATTTGTCGTTATTTTCATGATGCTGTAATTTGCATGAACTGGAGCTTGCGTAAACCCATGTATTTTTAGTGCCTGCACACCCAAATCGGGAAAAGCAGAGTGCATGGCAAGAGACTTCTGTGTGTATCAAAGTTACTAGATGTTATTTAATATTTCAGGCATAGGGTCTATTTTAATGATATATGCAGAGTACTTAAAGGAAGAAACAAAGCTGATGTGGATTGTTTGAGTCTCTAAATAGCATTTTTAGTCATGGAATCAAGTGTTAATGACATATGTCAATTCAATGTTGATTAAAATCTGAAAATTAAATGGAGGTCAAATACTCTCCCCAATTTTGCAGATTTAATTTTGCAAATTAACAGATTTACTTGTGTTGGAGTCACAGAGGTAGGAAATAAAAGTTCACCTAGCACAGTCACGTGAGTTCGTTTTCTTTTTTGCGTGATAGATTTGGCCCTGGATTGGTCATCTACTGGTACGGATTTATTGAAGAGCTGGACTGCCATCGTGAACGCGGTATCCTGCTGAAAGACTGCTTTCCTACTGACATCGTGACTCTGCGACACAGCATGGCTCAGTGCTGATGTTGGGAGGAAGAGGTAAATCCGGAAGCAATTTTACTTTCCTGCAGTGTAAACTGATGGCAGCATCTGCCCTGAACTTCAGCTGAACTCCTGCTGCCCGCCCTTACGCTACTGCCTCCTTACACAAACATATCAAGAGTTTCTGTTTTGCTTCAGACCTCTGTTGTGATCAGCCAAAAACGACAGACACAACCCACTCATTATCAGCATTTCTGTCTCTGTCAAACAGCTAGTTTCTAGATACTCATAATCTTTCTTCCTTCCGGATGGCTGCTTCTAACATTCTAAACAAAGACAAAAATGCACAACAAAAGGTGCAACTTTCAGTTCTTACCCCTGTTACGGAATCACTGTTAAAAATAAGTAGCTTTTTATGATTTCACTCACAAGTTTACTCAGTGCTAGTGATCTGACTGAAACACCTACAGTGATGTGGAAAATTGGTAAAGACTCTTATTCTGGGACTTAAAAACAATATAATGCACAGCTCCTAAAGCACAAGTGGTAAGACAGGATCACGTAAGTTCTGGCTGTTACAGTAAATAGCCAGGTTTGAGGACGATAATTTGTATATGTGTTTCATCACTATCTGATTGCTAAAATCAACAACGGCATCCCAAGTAATCAACTGAAAAATATCTAAGTTAGGGGATTTTTAGAGAAGAGGCGAAAGTGAAGAGCAAGGGTTTATTTTATGGATATGAGCCTGTGAAGTTTGAAGCTAGTTTTGTGGGGGTTTTAATAAGCATTTTAATGACTTAAAAATAACTTGTGTTTTGTCTTTTCCTCCCCGCTCCCTCCCCAGAACCTAGACCTAGGAAGTCTCTTAACTGACTTTAAGGAAGGAATCGGTCTTGACCCCTGTAGGTACTGTAACATACCATTTTCTGGCATACTGAAGTCCAAAAGAACAATGTGTGGGAGCTCTCTATGTGGGTTACTTCTGAAGAAGATTACCATCCTGGTGTTCAAGAAGGGGAGTGAATAAAAGGTAAAACAGTGCTTCATACTGGATCAGTTCCACAAGACAAACGAAGCACACAAATAGGCATGTTCCCTGCATACTTGCGTATTCTTGCAAGAGCATTGTTGTTCTCTTGTTGGAACCACCAAAATCAGAGGTACCTTGGGGTGGCTGTTAGCCCTCCTTGAAGTTCTGAGGAGTTCAGAACTCATTTTGTTTCCATCCTCATGGCCTCTCAGAGGGGCAGTATGGGGGCTTAGATTTGTGCTTGCAGTTAGAGATTTCTTTAAAATAGCAGCTTATTGGGCTTGGCACACTTTAATACTCTTTTCTTTGCTAACTTGCATTCAGGAAAGAACAAACTATTTTTAAAAGTCAATGAGAGCCATGCGTGTATGCTCACTGCGTTCAGATTTTTGGAGAAGCAGAGGTTCGGATTCTGTTGTAGAATTAAAGGTGTGATAACAGTTGCCCTCAAGCACAAGTTGATAACCTCTTCCCTAAGGAAATGGTCTTTAAAACATTGTGATGCATATTCATCATCTTCTTTCAGTTGAGGTGATACTTTTTGTGCCTGTATGATTTCAAAAATCACATGCAGACTTTTTACAGTCTTGCCTTGAGTTAAAAGGGTATTAATCCTATTCAGGTTTTTTTCAGCTATAGTTTTCAGATGCATACAGTCAGTGTTATGTTAAATTTTTAGTTCTCACTTTAAAACTTTTTGATATGTTTCAGACAGGAGTTTATCACTTTGACTAATCTTTAATTTTCAGGAAAAAATATCCTTAGTCTTCCTGGTACTCTGTCCCTTGCTGCAGAGATAAGCTAGTATAGCTCCACTGCAGTGAGTTATTGTTGCACAGAGATTATTTTCCTGGGTTTTAATGTGTTATGGTGGAAAGATTTATTTTTAAAAGACTATTCAAACACCTGTAACTCATTTATGTTTAACTATTTAAGGTATTGTGCTTGGCTTATTTTACCTAACCGGCTTTCAGGATCTGACCATAAAGGTACACAGAAGGAATCTGTGAGGTATTCCTGCCTGATGCTACACAGAAGCTGCATTTAGGGTGTTGCTGCCTCTGGGACTTTTCACTGGGGTTTAGGTTAGTGGAATGTATAAAATCCAGAAGAAAATAAAAAAGAAAAAACAACTGAACATTATCCTAGTAGAAAATTCAGAAGTAACGGTTGTCTAAGTGAAATGGGTTTTAAGGGGAAACTGATTTTGTTTCAGCTAGTGCATATGCTTTCTGTTGTATGAAATCACTTAAATCAGCTTTTACATGATGCACTGATGTTGCTTTTTCTTTCTGAATAAATTAAATTTATCTGCACAGATGTTGAAAATTCTGCTCAACCTCCATCAAAGCTTTGCTTTATTTGTTTTTACATTAAACAAATTTATGCAGGCACACACAGATAAATCAGGTTAGGCTTGTATTTGTTTATTTATTCCTCTACCTAATGCTGTGACATAACAGGTTGGAAAGCAGTACAGCTGTCTTTAATCAAAGCTTTGACCTCATCTTTATATATTGCCCCCTTTAAGAATCTTTGTATTAGAATGAGGATGAAATAAGCCACAACAGTGTACATACTGTTCCAATTTCATTACATGCTATTGAACAAGCTTTGCCATCACAAAAAATTACACTGTGTTGCTGTTTTAAATGCTGAAAGCAGAACATTAAAAAATTAATATTACTTTGTTATTCCTACTTGTGTCTTGCAAAAAAACAGTCATTTGTGTATTTTCTCTGTTTATCAGCTGTAAACATCAACTTTAATATTAAAGAGGAGAGACTACTGTTTGTTTGTGAGTTGTTTGTTGTTTTTGTTGAACAACACTGTAGTCATTAGAACCTTAACATTAAAGCCAAATCCAGTTTTATGGAGTATTCTGTAGAGTGTGCTAATGAATTATGCCAAGCCAGAAAACAGAAGTGTGCATAAAACTGAATGATGTTCTCACTGGCATATATAGACTTGCCAAGCATCTGCTCTTCCAAGCACTGTAATAAGGCCTGATCTGAGCTTTAGGAATTGATGTAATTGTGTTGAACAGGGAAGTAAAACTTCCTTGTATAGACGGACCAACACAGTGGTGGGTCACACTCTAGTATAAAAAGAAAATATTTTTTTATCATTCTGGCATTCTGGGGATGCATTATTAGTATGAGTTTAATAATCTTTCCCTAAAGCCTGCTCAGAGCAGAATAAAACTTCTGATCGAAAGCTGAAGAAAAAGGACCAAATTTCTTACAGTGCTTACCTCATTACTATTTTATCACATTAATAGTACTGATAGTTCATTAATAATTTTCATCCTGTTTTGATATGTTTGCTCAAAAAGTCATTCACTCCTGGTATTTGCTTTTGGATTTCTCCACCATCTAGACTGCTAGAGAAGACTGTTCATGGCTCTTCTCATTTGCCTTTATTTCCGTTAGCCTTTAAATCCTCCCCCCCCCCTTTTAATTTCCCGTCTTTTTTAACCATTTCACATTTATTTATTCAGTATTCTCCCATTTGCCCTTGTTTCCCTTTGAAACGCCTGTGCTATGTTTTCTACTGCCTGCTTCTGTTTCTGATACTACATCTGAATGTTTCCAGTTCTGTATGCACTTGGGCTGACCCACCATCCCAACCCGTTTTGCTCTTACTCCAATTTAAATACCGGCTTTAGGAGCCCTGCAGACTGTCCTCAGATTTCCCCACCGCGTTGTAATGGCGAAGCAGTGTGCTGCTCTCCTTCGTTCTCTTGGTTTGCAGTCTAGGTCATTTCTGCAGGCTGGGCGCACTCACAGAGCAGAGCAGTAGTGCAGTCTAATCACTCCCACATTGAGAGTAGGGTTGACCAAGTTAAGAGTACACCTGTGCTACTAGAAAGTAGGCACAGCCAATATGAGGAATTCAGCCATTACAGTGGTCTTTTCTCACGCCTTGCTTGTGCAGCATTTCTGTAAGAAGGTTGGTTGAAGGCAAAGGTTTAGCTTTCCTCCTGTGCCAAAATCTACTTGGCTCAGAAGGGAGAGGATGGCTAGCTCCCTGGTTCCAAACCACAGTCATCCTAGCAAGAGCTTGTACATACTACAGGTTGTTCTTATTTACCAGAGTTGATGACGACTCCTTGAGGGTCAACAAAAAGTATGCAGAATTGAACTCAGTTTTTCCTTTTACTTCAGCTGAAGCAGTCAGGCTGTTTAGGTGGCTTTTGAAGGGATCATCTGCAGTTAAATGGTGAATACAGAGCAAGAATAACACTTGTTAGAAACATGCATTTGTTATTTTTAAGGATGAGATTATAATTACCTTAAGACAAATGCTACCCAAATATTAATTTAATATTAGGGAATAAAATAGGAGGCTGCCTGCAGAAACAAAACAAAAAAAATCCTCCTATCACGTTGTTCTAAATCACAAAAGACCATTTGTTGTGAATTTGGGGGTTATTCAGAAATAACCATTTTATTATGTTGACAAAAGAAGAAACCTCAAGGGCTTGCTCTTCACAGCAGTATGATAGGAACCTAAAGCGTGCCCATTGAAAAATGAACTAGCTAACAATGGGGGCTTGGCAGCAGCTTCACCATTTATAGAGAAACTGTCTATCTAGTACGAGCTGTATAAAATAGATCTCACTTAGGTTAGGGAAAGGTCACAAGTTAGACAAAGTTTGGATAGTCTAAATGCGTTACTAAAAACTAACTCTCCTGTGTATAGTAAATATTAATTGAACCTGTATTATTAAGAACATGCCAGGATTCAAAAGATTAAATAAGGAAGATGTAATTATGAGCTAAATAATAAACAGAGCAGTTTTAGTTCCCCTTGTGTTTTTCACTTTCCTGCTATTGTTTCATATATGGCTGTTATACAAAGAGCAGCTTAGGTCAGCTACTATAAATTATGGGTTTCGTACAATAGTAATCTACCAAAATTATTTCAGAGCTGGATCAAAGAGCTTCAAAAGACTTCTCAAAAACTTTTCCACATAATAAAAAGACTTCATTTTGATGCCCTATTTTTATAAGGATTTCTTGATTTAGAGTTGCATCTTACAATATTCAGCTACTTGCATTCATATTATGTTATTGGAACACACAAGGTTTGCATAATTCATTTACAGCCTCAAATAAGCATGAAGTGGTAATATTAAAAAAAAAAAAAACTTTTCTGCTCCATTTTTCAGGCTATATTTTTAAGCTTGTGTAAGTGAAAAGATTTTTGTTTGTGGGGTTTTTATTTAAGAAAAGCAGCAAGATTTCAGGTGAAATTTTATCTGACTTTCTTCCCTTTACAAACATATAAATTACAGTGGTAACAATCATCCACAATGATAACAATAATTTTGCTTAGTAGCTTTTATCTGGCATCTTGTCCCTGTGTGCGATGTTAGTCTGCCCTCACTCCTGGATGTGCTTTCACCTAACGTGAACAATCCCACATCATCTGCACGGATCCATAGATGTGGCACTGCAATGTCAAAACAAAATGAAATGTCAATGCAAGCGTGTGGAGGCAAAGTAACAATATTGAAACCATGTCAGCGCGCATCTGCAGAGACCACGTTACTCTGTCAGTGTGATTTTAGGAAGATCACTTTGAAATGTATAAATGAAATGAAACTAAGTCAATTAGGTAATAACAGTTGTGGTTCAGGGATTAATTGAGGGCCTAAGGTGAAGCCAGTGACCATTAACCCCAGCTAGTTATTAATTCTCAGGGAGATATCCTTGGCTAAGGTTATTCTCATTATTAGAGAGTTGGGGTTGGGTTTTTTTCTCCTTTGTTGTGTAAATACTTTTCGCTGTTGCCTCTCAACAGTGATAGCACAAAGCGCAGTGTTGAAGGGCAGTACAAAGCATATTAGTGCCAAGTTAAGTTTTCATAGAAACTGAATCCACCTAATGCCAGGCAAAGGCGCTTTTTTAAATAGGTATTTAACAGATTTATCTTGATGTCCGGCTGACTTGTCTATAAACAGACAGAATTGCTATAATGTATTTACCTCTGAGAACCTGACGAATTAAAATAATATGAACATGGAAAAGTATCCATTCACGGAGCAACTACTGTTTGCATGGCCCAAGTATTCATGTTTAACATAAAGCAGACATGTAAAATGGTCAAACAGTAACAATATTAAATAATTATTTTTGAAAGTACCTAAACAAGCACCAAGTCAAGCTTACAAACTTTATGCAAATTCATGTTTCCAGAGTATAGGACTGTAGCATTAGGACACAAACATACAATATATTTTTCATCTAATACTATCAACAAGGGGTTTTTGCCAAGACCAATGTCTCTTTGTCCCAACGTGCTGTACAAACACATACAAAGTCTCTCTGTGTCTCTGTCCTAAGAAGAGATGACATAGGAGACTAGGTCAAAGGAATACAACTTTTTTCATATATTTATCTATATAAATACATGTACATTTATGTATAAACATACATATATAATATGCACATATTATTTCTGCTTTTAATAAATATCAGCTACCCTTTCTCTTACAGAAATTCTTGTTACATGTTTGCTCTTTATAGGTATGTTGGTAGGGGTCTTCAGGAAAGGATGGTAACTCAGCACTTACCCCTGTCATACAGGATGGTATCCTGTCTTTAAGTGTTGATGAAAGCACAGAGACAGGTTGACAAGTGACAGTGATGCTGAGGGAGCATGACAAAGAAGAGGAGATGAGCTGCACCTGGAGGAGGCCAGGCCTGGCCCTGCTAGGAACCAGCAGGTTTTAGAACTTGAACTAGACATTTTGGGGCTTCTGTCTCCCATTTAAAGCGGCAGAGATGTGGTCTAACCTCACAAAGTGCCTCAGGGCTGCTAAGAACATTTCTGAAAGTGCTTTGAAACTCCCAGTATAAGAACACTGTGGAAATACAAGCTTTCTTACCAGAATACATTTCCCATTACAAATGATATACTGGACTTTTTTTTTTTTTTTTTTTTTTGCTTTTCCATAATGAGCATTCACACCACACTCCATTTTGTATTCTGTCTCAGCAATGACAGCTCCATAATAAGTGGAAAAACATAAAAATTAGTTTAATCAGTTTGTTTCCATACACACTTTAAGCAGCCTCATTTTAGTGTATTTGGCATTGCATTACATATAAATGATGAAATACATTTAAAAAAAAATAGTCGGGCTATATCTCATGAAAAAAAAAGTGTAGGCACAGTTGGGTCTCAACGCATACAGTTTCATCCTTCTGAGGCAAGACTGTCTATACAGATCAGCTTAAATGTGTGTCTAATCTATTCTTAAAAACTCCAACGATGGAGATGCTGAAAAAGATTATGGGAATCCATTCTGCTACCCATCTTTATTTAGTTAGAGATTTTCCAATGTCTTACCTAAATCTTTTCTTGCTATAATAAGCCTGTTTCATCTCATCCAATTATAAATGAATACAGAAAATAAATCTGGTGGCCACCTTCTTTTTCTGACATTTTCCATATTTGAACACTGTTTTCCTCAACTAAACACTACAAACTCTTCCAACATTTTTTGTAGAAAGTTTTGAAATTTATGATCGTATTTGTTACTTTACACTTGTCTCTTCCAGTTTGTCTCTGTTATTTTGTTCTAGTTTTAGAAACAAAATATCTTATGTACAAGATTCCTGCAAATACAAAAAAGTGACAAGTCGGTAGCTTCTGTTTAGTCTGGGCCCCTTTATAATGGCCAGATCCAGATTCATCCCAAATTCATCATTTTTTCATTCTATTATTTTTTTTTCCTTCTTGCGCATAGTACTTGCTAGTGTATTTTTAGAGTTTCAGCTTGCTGACTTCAAATTATTTCTGTGATCTGTAAGTTTAGCTTCAGTTCTGATCTCATCCTTTGGAAATACTTAAATACTTGGTGTGATCCACAAAGTTTTGTACATGTGTAATCTGACTGAAATCAGTAACTTAAAACATTCAATGTTTCAAGGCAATTACATGGATGACTTTGATGGTTAGCTGACACCAATAAAATATAACAGTAAGGGGATATAGCCATCGTAGGATACGCTCATAAACCTCCTAACACCAGTCTTCAGAGTCAGTTTGTAGCTCAGTTTGTGAAATAAATATTTGCATAAAATACATAGTAGGAAAGAGTCTGCTAAGTGGAGCGTGCAACAGCAACAAGTTCCTTTGCTTAGGTGCACATTTGACATGAAGGTCCAAAGTCTCAGTTCTCACAGTTGGCTGAATTATCTTAACAATTCTGATATCACTAGCCCAGTTACTGGGCTGTACTGATGAGCTCATACTGACTTACCAAGAAGTCGGAGGCTCCAGTCAACACAGGTTTTCCTACACTTTCATTTCCCTCCAACCTTCCTGTGAAGTTTCCTGCAAGCAGCCACAGAGGGTAAGAGTTGTACGAGCTGTTTGTGTTCCAGCAACCCACAGCCCCTGGAAACTCGGCAACATTTTCTGGCTTGACAAGCAGATATGCCATAGGAACACACAATAGTGTCATAGATGGACCTTTGTCTCCCATATATCTAATCCATGCTGTACTAAGGTTGAAATAATCCTGTCCATTAATGCTATGCATAACTGGTTTATGTCCCTTGCCCCAAGACAGATAACTTACTCAAAGCTAATGCTAACTAGAGTCAAAGAAGAAAATGAAGTATCTTAACATCTGAGCAACAATGGGGAGTTTTAATTATGTCCCAGATGAGATAGGTGTTAGACTCTTCAATGTTACTTTTCGAGCTATTTGGAGGGAAACTGTTATCATTTGTTGCAGCTAGCCTTTAGTGTGTAATGCACAGTGTCCCTATCTGCATTTTACAAGCTGCACACCTTTCTTCTTCATTCTTCAGTTACTCAGGCACAATAACTTATTTACAGAAAGTGATCAGTTTGCAAGAGCTCTGCCATGAAGGCTCAGAAAGCAGACTCGGATTTTTCTCATGCTTCCTCATCTCTGCCCCAGACATGCTAGAGTCTATGAGTCTGATTCTGGTTTCACTCTTACCCTACCCTACATCATTACATTGCAGGGTTAAATCAGAGGCAGTGATCTACTGGCATCTGTGGTCAGCAGAATCACGCTGATGGCTGAATATTTACCCTGTAACTTTTTGAGAGATGGTATTTTATTCAGCCTTATTGGTTTCTGCTGAGGTCTGGTCACGTTAACAAGCTAGGTTTTCCAAAATAGAGAAGGTGTTAACTTCATCCCTGCTTTCTGGGACACCCTTTTTCAAATTTGAAGTGACTAATAATGACAAAATGTCCATTTTGTAGCTGCACAAGGATGGCAAGTACCAGTACAGTGAGCCCCAAGTAGAAAAATAAGTTCTTGTGCTTAAACAATGAGTTCAGAATTGCTTTACATCATTTCCCAGTGCTCTTTCAGAAATTAAACTGCTTCACACTTGCCCTATAGGCTTTTTTTCTCAATATTTTTTTCTTGTGTTAGCAACACTTTGGTTATAATTCCATTTTTAAAAAAAGAAAAAAAAAAGTGTTTGTTATTTTTCTACATTCTTCCCTAATACACTGTTTATTTCTGTCTGATTCTTCTTTCAGAATCACGTACCTAATCCAAAGCTCTGCTTGCTTTATGAAGAGAAACAAAAGCCTTCCTCTCACACGTGCCAAGCCTGGCCAAAGTTGTTCTTGTAGCTGCTTCTGAAGAAAGTCAACCTGCAGCCTCCTGAAGGACAACAGATGGAAACCTCACTGTCACCAGAGACTTAGATGGCAGCTGTACTTTGCCCAGTCCTGGCTTGCAAGACCCTGTGAAGGAACCCCACCTTGCTGGGCCAGTACACAGGTGTCCTACCACCCAGAGAGGGGAACAAGGTTCCTTCTGCTGCATTGCATTCAGTAAAAGGCTTTGTCTTTGAAATCAAAAGCAATTTTGTTCTCCCAGTATACTCTGCTAGTTGTACCTATGATACTTGCTTTTTTGTTTGTTTCCAATTCCGCTAATGAGATTTTCCATTATTCTTTCCTTTATACAGTTTTCACTGCTTTCTGCCATCTGATTCAATCTGATAAATCTCCCCTATTCCCTTTCCGTGTGTTTTTACTCTAGGATTTAAAAAACAAGTGTTCTTAGAGGCATAGTAGCCAGCATGTTTACAGCAGTGACGCCTTAAAACTAATGTACGCAAGTTGTTCTTTTAAATGTTGGCCAGTCAAACGCATTGCTGTGCTTCCCACTGATCCACTAACAATGTTAAAGCACGACTTCCTCTGTCTATTTAGCCCTTGTGTGGCAAGCCCATAAGTGATGGCTTCCTGGTTTTATAAATACTAGCAGCTAAACAGTAAAGCATTTTCTGATTTCTTGGCCCCATACTTCCTTCAAAGATATCAAAAAGTATTTTCCTGAATTCTTTGGCAAGGCACATTTGATGTGACTCAGGAGCAGAAGAAAACAAAGGAGAGGACCCATCACAGGGATTAAGTCTCAGGTTTAGATCCAGGCCCTGACAGTCCAGTGACAGAAGAACGAAACTAACTGTTTCATCTCTTTAGCTGTGTTCAGCATCTGGCTCTACAGAATTGAATCAGCAATAGGATTAGTACTGACCTTAGCAGAACAAGATGTTCACCACACTGGCTTAGGGTCTGAAGGCAGTTTTGCAATGTGTTCCCATCGTCTGCAGTCGTACTCTGATCTCCCCTGTCTCTCTCCTCCTCGCTGCAGTGCTTTCTCTCAGCTCCACAGGTCCAGATTGAGAGGCAGCTTGTGAGACACATATACTTAGCTAGATGTATTCCATTTGCCAAAGTGCTAAAAATGAAGATATTTTTAAATAATTGTTTCATTGTCTAGTTTGTTTAATCTTTCTGCATTGTTCTCACTTTGGAAAATTCCATTCACCCACATGACTGGGATAATACCTTCACCAGAAACACCCTTGATTTACTTTATCTGCTTAAGTTGTGGAGCCAGGTCTTCTCCTGTCCGTGCTGTAAACCAGCACTTCTTCAGCAACTTAAAAAATGTTTCTGTATTTGCCAATTTACAATTATTAAAGCTCTGGTGGTGCAATATAAAAGTCAATGCCTGGAGAAGGAAAACTGAGCTGATAGATTTCTCTTCTTTGCATATAGCCTCTGCCAAAAATACCATGATATAGATACCACAAGCATATTGGCAAGTTTTAGATCTATCTGAGTGGCACAAAAGTATGCTGCGTGGCAGATGAGCACACTGAAGGTCCATAAGTTTGTCATGAAATAAGAGGGGTCTTTGAATGGATAAAATTACCTGTGTGCCATTGTTCATTTAGTGAAAAGGGGTCATAAAGTACCGTTTTAATTCAGTTTAAAAGAAAAAAAAAAAAAAAAAAACCACCACACTAAACACCACAGCTTTCAGAATGTAACTGATTTCTTCCAAAACTGTTCACTGGCTGATATACAGCACATTGTAACATTATTTTGTTCATATTTTAAAAGATGTGTCTTGAGTCACTGAACCAGCTCAAAATATAAACCTCATCAGATCACAAAAATGCTGAATGATTTTCAAATAGGTGAATGAGTGCTGATGCTGGGCTGTGCGAGACACAGATCAGCCATTCTTCCATATTTCTAAACGTATGAAAACTAAACAAGATGCATCTCCACAGGCTGAAGTATGGCTGACCTGATCCAAGGAATGAAGGGAAACGCAACTGTCTCTTGTAAAGCACTTGATCAACCTGTCTCCATATTTCAACCTTCCTTACAATGAACCAACCACTTAGAGTTTATAAGATGGAGGTTAAGACAAACACTTTAACCTACCGATGAATACAGCTGTAATGAAATAGCAATACAACGATGCTTTCCTTCTCTTGTGCCCTAAATGTCAGCTGTGCCACTGAGGGATTTTAAGTGTGCTTAAGTGTTTGGGGTTTGGACTTTTTTTGCTTTGCTGTTACTTGTTGTGGGTGGTGAATGCTCTTGATTTTCCCAATTACAGCAAAGGCAAGAAAGAAGGAGAAAAATTAAAGTACTTTAAGAAGGAAAAAAAAAATTGCCAGGAACACTAGGAGGCCAAGACAGACACAGTCAGAGGCCTGGAAATTTCGTTAGAAAGTCTGTTCACATGATGCCTCCAGATTCAAAAGACTGTCATTGAATTGCACGGTCTGAATATAATGGAGATACAAAGATAGAGTTAATACCAAAGGTGGCCAGGAGGACTGCTAGCATAATGTGTGAAATGGGAAGATGAGAATTGGACTATCAGAACCTGTAGTGAGCTGTCTATTAGATATGACTTTTCTCCTTGTGAAATTAGCAGATTTGTCACAAAAATAGTTCAGGCAGAATGAATTCATAAACCTCTGAACTGCAAGATGAGATTTCTCTTCAAAGGGTCTGGTGTATCTAGCTAATCAGGTGGCAAGACAAAAAGCCCAGCAAGCATGCCAATAAGAAAAAAAAAAACCGAAAAAAAAAAAACCACACACACCACCGAACAGATAATCCTCAGGTTCCAGATTCATCAGGGAGAGCGAGCTGAGATTTATACGGTGGGTTTACGCTAAACACTTTTACTTGCAGAAGTAAAGCTGAAGTCATGCAACTGGAGCTCTACGGATACAGAAAGCTTTCCTGGCTGTACCATCAGAAACACATCACTGGCATATTCCACAGCTCCTGCATGATGCCCCACTTTAGCTACCTCTGTTGTCAATGCAGGGAGACAGGCTTTGGCCCCAACAGCAGTTCCACCTGGCACAATCTTCTAAAAACTTCCATCAAAAGTTACAGCTTGAAGTACAAAACCATTGTGTGTGAAAGAAGTGTCCAGTTACCTCATCTGAGACTTGGGGATGATTTAGTCATGCAGAGTAGCCTAAGAGAAGGTGACTGCTGTCATGAAGATGTGTACGAAGCTAGAAACTTTGTGAAGGTGCCTGCCTTGGGCAGCTCACCGGCTAGAATTATGAGTAACAGAATTAATACTGGCGGGGTGCACATCTTAGTATGTTATACACTTGGGAAAGTATTAACTCTGAAGTTTACTGGAGCAGACAGACTATAGTAGCAAGGCAGGAAGGGATCACAGCAAAAAGCAGCCCAGCGCAGTTCTAAAAATAGTCTTGTTTGAGCAGCAACTAAAAACTCAAATTAGATACCTGCCTCAGACCTCATAACAGACTGTGATTCTTCCAGATACATAAATCTCGTGCTGAGAAGTCCCAGTGAACACTAACATTTGTTCTGCTAGTAATGCGTAAGGGTTGGTGAATATTCTTCAGAGACAACTAATGTAACAATACTTGTAAGGTGCAAGCTTGTCCCACCACACCGCTGACACAGCTAAACCGAGGCATTAAAAGTAAGTTTATTGCCAACGACTGCACTAGAGTAAAACACAATAGACAGCAGCTCAGTTTCTAAGTCCTGTGTATAGCTGTGCTTCTGTACTCCTGTGTTTTGCTTTTCTGATTTAACATTTGTTTGGGGTTGGATTCTTTTGTTTGGCTGGTTTTGTTTCCCACATATCTTTCAAAGGCAATCTTATG
The DNA here is from genome assembly GCF_015220075.1 of Falco rusticolus. Lineage (NCBI taxonomy): Eukaryota > Metazoa > Chordata > Aves > Falconiformes > Falconidae > Falco > Falco rusticolus. The sequence goes on along the minus strand of NC_051193.1, from coordinate 56,182,635 downwards.
CTGCACAGACTAAAATATTTGCAGTGTACTTTTGTTCTTACTGTGTACTCAGCAAATTTTCTCCAAAGCAAGGCCAAGTGAGGTTATGATACACTGAATCCGAAGAGGACTTTGCAAATAAGTCAGCGCACACATTTGTATTTTTGTTTGTCCTGTGAAATTCAAGTACTGTTAGCAGCAGAAATTATCCACTTAAATGTGTCAGGCTTATCTCATCTCTAAAAATTCTTATACATAGCCCTTAGAAGTAATTTAGCCCTACCAGTGGTGTTCACGGGAGGATATTAACCTCTTAATTTAGAAAGGCAGACTACAGCGTCTGAGCACTGCGTGACAATCCATATACTACAACCTACAAGAGATAGCTTCTTGTCTTATCTTCCAAAAAAAAATGAATTGAGAAATCATGAGTGGGATTTTTCTAGCGCAGTCAGCAATAGCTTAACTCATTGCCTCTAGACATCACTTACCAATTCTTTTAGAGGAATCTAAGTTAAGGCAATTGCCAAATGCTCTTGAAAATCCCTGTCCAGCTTTATAAAAAACTTCAATTTGAAATGAAATGCAGCTGTATTTTTTATTTATTTTTATTTAAGAGCATAGACACAGTTACATGGATGCTGTCAGTCAAGGAGAAGCAACTCAGCTGTATATCCAATTTGTTCAGGTATAAAGCTGACTTTATAGATAGATAGATAGATACACACAGACTATTCTTTAGCAGGAGATGTAGCAGATAGAAAGGCAGAATCCCAGTGGGATGTTTATTGCTAACAAAGCATTGGGAGTGGTCTACGAGAGAAAGAGCTTTAGTCAGTGATGCATTCTAGAACATAAAGCAGGTTTTACAAACTCTGCAAAGCTAAGAAGTCCATAGTATGAAATGCTGCTGAGCTCACAGCAGCACCACACAGATACCGCAATCACATGTTGTGCATCTCAACTGTTCCAAGGAAAGAAATATGAAATGCTTATTTAGGGGCCTCAGCTCCCCGTGTCATCACTGAAGGGGCTATCCACCCCAGAAGGTGCAATGGGGACCACCTTCAGGCTGAGCAGCCACCTGAAGGTCAACACAACTACTGCAGCAGGAACCCACTGGGGAGAACTGCATGCAAATTCCTTTTTGCCCCTGAAGCAGGAGTCTTCATTAAGACATAGCAGCGCCTCCACCTACTCACAAACCAAAGCCTTAAATTTAAGTGCCTACAAATGCTTTCCCAATAAACAAATGTAGAGAACTCTTCCAAAGTACTTCTGTATCTTCCAGACATAAATCCCTCTCTCAGTGCACTTGCATGGAAAGGCAGGTGGTTACAGCACCTTCTTGGGCTCAGAAAGGCACAAGTGGGTGTCCAAACTTGTAGGCACAATTGACAGTCTCCACTCTCATCTGTCACAGTCATTCTGATGCAGAAAGAACTCAAGTTTCATGGGCCAGAAAGTAGGAAAAAGAACGAGCATCACAGTACTATTTCAGTTATTTCTTCAGTCAATCTAAATCTCATATGAAGGAGAAAACTAAATACATATTAATGCACTTAGCAAAATGCAATTGTATAAGAGGGGGGACAGCAACTCACTCTCCTCCCATGTGTTCTGTAAAGAAAAAAGTTGCTATCACTCCACTTTAAGTAGAGATTGATTGACTTACCATATGTAGGTTTGCTTTTAGATTAACATACAGTTGAAACCCGATAGAGAAGTTTCCCCAACTTCTGGATCCTACCCAGGAAAAAAGCCTGAACGAGGTGACAAGGTGAAAGTGCTCCAGGGTGCGGGGAGCAGAACTTCAGGCTTGTGGGGAATTCTGGGGTCAAAACCTGAGGTCTAGTTTGCCCTGGACACCTGGGAAATGAGCTGCTGGAACCAGGATCTGCAAGAATGACGTTCCAAGTTTATGCATCTAAATTAATTCCTTTTGAATCTAACCTTTAAGATTAGAATAGCAGAGACTCAAAATCTAACAAAAGAGAAGACAAATAGATTGACTTTTCATCTCACTGGCAGTACAGAGAAGCCTTTCTTCACATGCTCAGCTACCTAATGTTTCAGATGAAACAGATGTTTCTGTAACCAGTGTATAATTTTTACATTACAAAAATTAAGTAGAAAGACTCAATAAAGAGTTTAAGGAATCTAATCATCTCTCTTTCCCTAACTCTAAACGGGACAACCGTTTTCTATAGGCTTCTTCAGTGGCACAGCCCAGCTACACTGGTTTATAAACCTTACTCTAGAGAAGCTTAGCAGGAAAGGTAGCATCCAAAAAAAGAATGGAAGATAGATAGGTAAAAAATACCCTTAATACCGGTATGGAATTTGCACCAGCTAAAGATGAAGTAAACATGAACACAAGAGCCCAATCTTCTTGCCATGCCTTTTTGGTTGATGCTAACATATACAATTACACACTTCTAAGTTCCCCCCCATTATGAGATGTTAACTTTAAACCCAGTATTTCTCTATCATGCCTTGCCAGACTTGTTTGTTTGTTTGTTTGCATTCAAACCATGAGGTAAATAATCTAGTGATTTGGCACAGCCTAAGTTCATAGGGAAAGTTCACCCAGGAAGTGCCAAGCACTCCAAAAATTAAGCTAGGTAAGGCATTTAGGTACTCGGAAATGGGGGGTTCCATGGTTTGCATTGAGTCACCCTCCATGACCGCCACTGGGACCAGAAGTACCCTTTTATAGAGCAACCCATTTCCTTCAGTATTCAGAGGATCTCGAGTCTGAGCTCCTACTGTTCTGTGCATTTTTTTGCAGTCTTTAAACCTTTCGAGCTGCCATACACTGAGATTGCAAATTCTCTGTGGTGCCGAACGCCCCCAATTCCCTGAATTATCGCCATAACTCATTACATGAGTAGGCCTTGCTGGTTTAACAGACAGAATTAAGATCACAGTGGATCCTACGTGGCATTTTATGAGTACACCAGAAGGCTGAACAGAAGAACTCACCCAGGCACAAACAATTCCTGTATGATATAACAGGATTAGCAAAAAAAAAAAAAAAAAAGAAACCACCACACTATATAAGCTTGAAAACACTTGCCTCACTCTTCTGTGGTTTGAGAAGTGAAGTCTAGCACAGCAAAACAAAAATCAGACCTACTTTTAATCTGTGAACAGCTCTCTTGATGAAATCTGTCATGTTTCTGGCTTCTTTTGTTCCTTGTGAAAAGAGCAAAAATGTTATTTTTCGTAGAGAATTTCCAAATGTTTTATCTTTATTAATGTTTCTTTATGATATAGTTCGTCACTGCAGGCAAATCTCATTCATTAATTCTTCCATTGTCAAAACAACATAACCAATAGTTTATAACATCATGAATCTTGGACATCAATCATAATATAGAGATTCCCCATTATGTACAGGATTGTCTATTCTGATATGTTTGAAAGGCCAGTCATGACTGGTTATACATTAATCTGTTCCTATGAGCAGCCTAATATTCTGTATTGAAGCAGTCAGCCTATTAATGGCATATGAAGTTTTTAGATGCTTTTGTCACTGTTTGTGGTCTTCCAGATGGTAAGAAATTAATCGCTAGGTTTAAATATTTTTTTAATGCTCTTTCTGTGAGTTTCATATTTGATGCAAGATTTGGCAAGTCCTCTGAAGTTTGGGTTCTTAAAGATACAGCCTTCTACCCAAAAAGCTTGAGATCCTTATTCCATGTTACTAAAATGCAAACAAGAAATGAAAACTATTGGGAAGGAGGCAAAAAAATTATGTAATAGAAGTTATTAATAGTTTAATTTCTTACAAAAGAGTTAAGCAAAACGTAGCCTCACTATCTAAGTGTTCAAAAAAATATGGCTGTTTCAAGACCTCTTTAGAAAGATTTATCCATCAGCTGTCATTTTTCTCTTAAGCAGGATACACAAAGATTCAGTGCTGCCAGCACCTGATATACACATTTAAGAGACCTCAATGCCTTTTCTTTGAGGTAACTTGAAGAAAGAGCACAAAACCAAAACAATAGTAGCCAGAGTGCTTCTCGGGGCTCTTTTTTTTTTTTTTTTTTTTTTTTTCTTTTTTTGATGTTGGGGCTCTTAGTGCTGGCAATTTTTAATTGATGGGGGAAAGTGGAGAGGAGACCACTCAAGTCATCACTGCATCTGTGGGTATTATGTGATTATTTAAAGGATCTAAAATCTGCATATCCCATTTGCTTTTTTACACAACTATAAGCAGATCTAACACCACAAAAACCCATAGCAAATCACCAGAATGGGGGAAATCAGAGGAGCTGAGGGCTACAAGTGACAGGCTGTTACGTTGCAAAGCAGTAAGTCATCTCCTGCAAAGTTTTGAGGCAGAAGAAGGGAGTAAAGAGGAAAAAGCAATGGGCTTCAAGTCTTAAAACTTGATGATCAAACAGGCAATAGATGACAGGTGATTATCAGTTTGGAACGGTGCAGTCCTATGTACCAGGTGCTTCAGCTCTGGTGGGAAAGACACAAGCTTGTGCTTATTTAGGGAGCAGATTTATCCCATTCTTAAACTGCCGGAGACCCCCCCTGCTTGGGTCAGAGGTCACATCTAGTCTGATTTCTGAGAGGCATGTTCTTTCATAAAAGCAGAACAGCACAGCCAGCTCACTAAGAACATTTACCCCAGGTAAACTGCAGTTAGGTGGCCCAGGCAGCAGAACCTTGCGAGCTTCCCTCAGCAGCCACCCACACCAAGCTGACCCCCTGCCCAAAAACCAGAGCGTGCAAAAGCCGCAGCCACCCCGCTCACTTTAGAAGTATTTAAAGGGTCCTGGACTGCTTTCACAGGTGGGCTGTCATCACTCGAGAAATTGTTCTGCTTCCCCACTTCTCCGCCCTGAGTGAAGGTGCTTTGCCAGGGCGCTGAGGATCACCTCCAGGCAGGAGGCAGCCTCCGGTCCCCAGCCCGCTGGCTGCACGCCGGGCAGTGGGAGGCCAGCGCACCGCGGCCGGCAGGGCGCTGCAGCACGACCAAGAGCAGCACCCCACTGGCAGCCCACAGTCCCCTAGGCAGCCTGGGGACACTGGTTTACCTCTCAGCTTTCCCCTCCTTTACCTGGAAGTTTCTCAAACGCCTTCTCACCAGCCAAAAACAGGAGACCGTTTTTATCCGAATTATCACTGCTGACATTCCCCAGCTAACCACTAACCTGGCTGAGCAGAGGAAAACTGATACAAAGGAGAATAAGGGGAACACTGGGTTTTCTTATTTCTTGTTGGCAAAAATTGTGACAGTTGACAGCTATCCCATTCCTATGGCTGATTTTGACCAAGACGGCAAGCATATTGAATGAAATATCACAGTTTAGACTTAGAAGCAACAACTGGGTTCTTTGTTTCAAGTTTTGTTTTGATTTTAAGTAAATACTGCATTCTTTTCTTTCTCCAGTTCCCAATTCTTGTCAGGCCACGTTCCTTCATCTGCAGTGATTTGCAGTTTTGGAAGAACATGCCACCATGGAGATCCGAATACATACACAGTTATGTTTCCTTGCTACTACGCACCACACCTAAAGAAGGTCCTTGTATCATTGATGTTGCTATCCCTGATGTTGTACACATGTGGAAAATATCTTCAGTTACCAGTACAGTATTTGTGAAGAAAAAGAAAGCATTAGCTAACCTTAACAAAAAAAAAACAAACAAAAAAAAAAAAAGGGGGGGAAAACTAATGTTCACCACATGCAGTGCCTTAAGAATTCAGATGAACTTTCTGTGCTTCTCTTCTTTTGCTTTGGAAAAATGTGTAAGCCATGATTTTAAATCATTTGCAAACTCCCCAGCTTTATTAACGTAGGCTGACTGCATGAAAGCACTATTTTAACCTTAAACTGGACTACTAATAAAATCCCTACACAATACCAGATATGTTTAATTTCAGCTTTTATTGCACTATTATTCTAGTGGATCCCAAGAACATCTGATTGAAGTTACCTTAAAAGTTCTGCATTTAAATTAGATACGGAACCAAATAAACTCCACTGATCACAACAACCTTGAACTAGTGGAAATTCAGATCTAGATCCAGGCTTTGCAGCTGGATTCCATCCCAAGTTTAAATGCGACTGAGAATCAAAGAGTGTTGTGGCTGCACACACAGTTTACAGGAAATATTCAATTCAACATTTTTGGTAGGTGTTCCATCCTTTCATTACCCTCAAATTTCTGCCCAACTCTTCATACCGATAGCTGAATTCAGACTCTTGCTTTTTTTCAGAACCAACTAAAGCCTTAACAGGCACATCACTTCACTACAGAATAAAGATAGTGGCACTGATTTGAATTCAAACCTCTATGAACAACTGTTTCACATCTAAGTAATTGCACCAGCAGTAGTGGGGTTGCCTCCTTGTTTGGGGGAGGGGGGGGCATTGGAATCACAGCCCATGACTTAATCATACAACATGAAAAGCCTTTGGGCTATCTTCTCAGCTGGGATAAATAAGCAGAGCTCTATTGGTTTCTGGGTGAATGAGATTATAATTTGAATCAGAAGCATGGTGTTTGTTTATACCATAACAAAGTATCACAGAAGTGTGTATCATAAGCCTTAAAGCACTGCGCTCAAGGACAGAAAAACCCATGAGTCTGAGCTTAGGTTTCAGTGACTCCAGTGAAGTTATGCCTATTTATTTCAGGATAGCAGTGCTGATGTGCACCAGCTGAGAATCTGGCTCTTTAACTCCTAGATGACAGCAAAAACTATCTACAGGGGGAGAGAGAGGGAGCAGAGATTAGAGGCAGCTTGAGCACAGAGCTGTACCACTGATAAATGGGCATCAGCCATCTCTTGAACAGGCAAGCCTGTTTCTTCCAAAAGCAAAACTGGAAAATTAATAAACACATGTAAAAGACTAATACAAAGGATATATTTCCTTAAGGAACTGCAAATACGTACACTATGCTTTGCATGCCAGTACAAAGGATTTTGATCTTGAGTAACACTTAACCAGTTACTCATTTTGTGTGCTTGCACATTCAACCCTCATGATTCAAAACAAGCTCCTGTATAAAATGCCTTTCAGGACAACCGATCCATTCAGTTACATTGAGCATAGGCTGTCAACAAAACACAAAACTACCTTCTCTTCCATGCAGCCAAAAAAAACCCTAAACCAACCAGCAGAAACCAGCTCAAGGGACAGTTTCTCCCTGTATCACATACACACTGCTCATCCTAGTGGGAGATGACACAGTATGTATCATGTGCTATGTTTCACAATAATTATGTAAGAGAAATCACACGTGGCATAAACAGAATGTAGAACAAAGAGCAGTAGCATATGTTCAAATAAACTAATACCTTATTTACTGTAGTGGACTCGATATGTTAACAGGTCTAATGAACCTAATGACTTCATTACCCAATCCTCTTTTTTTGCTCTTCATTGAGGCTGGAGCCAATTTTTTATCAGGAATTATTATGTTTATGCAATTCAAGCATATTGTTATTTGCTACTTTCTGCTTGATCATTGGCATTCTTATGAGAGAAGATGATGATGGTTCTGTCTAAATGTTGGAGGGGGATTATCATGGACACGGGAAGTTATTAGGCTTGATGCAATATAGAGAACATTTACAGTCAGAAAACAGCATCTTTCATTTTTAGGAATGAAGGTAATTGTGCTTTGTGACAGTGCACATCCTTAAGATGTTATGTATCATTGCGTACTTAAAAAAGCAGTACACTTTTCATTGATCTTTCAATTTCATTTTGATTTAAAATGCAGATCTTTCCCTCCATTGAAATCTTAGCATTTTTATTTTAAAATGTATTGGAAAAAATCCATTTCAGACATATGCAGAGCCATAAATTACTTTTTGTGGTTGAAACAGTATTCGCTTATGTCATGAGTTGAACATCCTCCTTTATTAGAATGCTATTTATTGCCACCAGCTGCAGTGCTTAGCTAGGAAAGTTCTTGACACCAGCGATTGCTTTTCAGCACCAATGCTTCCGGCTGCTAACGGGGGCTCCTATTGCCAAAAGCAGCCACCCCTCTTAAACTGTTCCTTCTGGTATACAGACAGCTCCTGTCATTGTTACCCAGCGCAGGAGCTGGGGGAAAGGGATTGGATCTGAACCCACTGCTATGTAATCTCTTTAGCTATAAATCTCCTATAACTTTAAAAGGCCTTACCAAATGCCGCTAGCTTGAAAGCTGTCAAATGTACTCAGGAAATCTACCCATCAGTAATGGATTTTTTTCAAAATTAAGATGCAAATTCAGCTTGTGAGCAAAGGACGTTTCACATAACTAGCCTCAGCTTTAGTAAAAGCAACAGGACTTCTGTATGCATCAACTATGTAGCCACCAGTCTCTATTTTATTAGGTTTTAGAGCAGGGAGAAACCAAAGGTAATTACTCTTCTTCTGTTAAGGGCTGTTATTACTCCTGCATGAACAGTTAGCATTGCTATTTTCTTTCGCCTATGCCTATGGCAACCAGGAGAACTAAGCAGAAGGAGTATAAAAGTGGCAGTGTCAACAGATGTCCTACGGAACAGTAAGTGTACCTTACACAGTAAATCTTCAAAGCGGTAGCATGTGTGCTGCTCCTGTGTATGCAAATCCTGCTATTTTATTGATATCATTTGCACACATGCCTTCTTCACAGCTGAACTCTTGAAAAGCCATTGTATATAATTGGGCTCAACTAAGCAACAGAGGCAATCAGTGACAGGAGGAGACTGAACTCTTTTAACATGGAAAGAATTCCTTTCCTCCCTCAGAAGAGAAACACCCAGTAGGTCAAAGAGGAAGGTTTCTCTGCAGTGTAGCACAGACAAGCCTGTTATACAGATGCCTGAACCACTGGAATCTAGAATTAAAAAAAAAAAAGTCAAGTCCTGAGCCTTCATGAACACAATTTTTCCCTTTAATTAAATAAAAACATGAGCAAGTATACACACTTTTGTCTAAACGTGTGTTTAAAAACCCTAAAACAATCAAACTAGAGTCTTTGCAGAGTTAGGCTCTGTCACACAAGATAACTTCACTGGCAAACATTCTGAATTTTTTTTTTTTTTTTACTTGCTGTGAAAACTGATAAAGTAGGTGTCCTATTCATTTTACAGACAGATTACAAAAAATAATCATTCTTCTGCCCATAATGAAATTCCTTTACAGATTCAGAAAGTACAAGAGACATCTGAAAGCTGGAGTTATTTATGGGTCAAAATACAATTACTCTTTATTTCTTATCTTGTCCCTGCAAATAACCCAAAACAGTTGTTAGCAAATTACTTTCTCCTTCATATCTTTAAACTGGAGATAAGTATATGTTTCCTTTAAATGACTCATAAAAATAAAATGGCACAACACTTTGACTGTAAGTGTTATGTGTGACTGAGCAGCCTTCATAAAAAATACTACTTTCTTTGCATCTGTAATCTCCTCTGGCCAGAGCCTGGGCCACACTCTGCCCTACACACTACATCCTAATATAAAGCCAGTATCCACTTCCCCACCACTGAAAGAGGTCTACTCCGTTACACCGATCCCATTCTAGGCTTTACTTTGGGAAGTACAACACAAGATATGATAATGTAACATCATGAAGAACGGGTCCTTTAAACAGCTTCTCTCCTCTATTCCAGCTGGACTTCTGCCAATTCAAATGGATGAGTGAGGGCCAACAGACATATTAGTGCAACCCTGTATTTACAGTTAAATTATCCCCTGGATGACCCTAGAGTCAATTTATGGGTGCAGAGACTAATGTACAATAGAGTTCAGAAAGACTCTAAAGCGTAGCTTTGCGAATGCCTTAACATGTGCCGCTGGGGGGACACCCCAGCACAGGGAGGCGGGGGGGCACAGGGAAAGAAGTAGAATATGTATGTGCTCATTTTCTGTGTTTGTGCAGAGTCCTATTTTGTGGGGGTTTCTTCCATTTCTTTTTGCCCCTTTTTGACTAAAAAAAAACCCCAAGCATAAAGAAAGCCCCTCTGAGTTCACATACCAGTGAAAAAGAAGTCTACTGATCTGAATTCTTACTACAGTTTAGAACAGCAATTTATCTCTGCAAACTAGTTGTCTCCCAAGGAGTTCAGTAGTTCAGCAGTATAACTCTTCCTCATCCCTACAGATGCATGAAATACCTCTGGCTGCGCAGTGCGCAAGCATCCTCCACGTTAGCAATGGTGAGCGCAGTGGTCCTCTTAGTGCCCCTTCTCCTAACGGTCTTCCTGCATGAAGAACCGCCAGCTTCCCACAAATAACATTCTGTGTCCTGGGGTAAGCAAGGCAAGCAAGCCAGCAGAAAGAAAATATGTATGAGTATTCATTCCCTATTCCTTTCTTGTGCCTGGGATCTTAAAAAAACAGGCAGAAGAGGTGTCCAAAATTGTGTATTTAGCTGGCTGCCGGGTTACCTGGCAGTAAACTTTGCAGGATGTTACTCTATTTCCACAGAAATAGCTTTGCTAGAATTTCTGAGCAATTTGTGTAATCCTTCCTTGGTGTAGAGCAATCCTCCTCAGTATTTGATGGGGATTGGGCTTTTCCATGAGTTGCCTTGCTCAATGTAAGGTTTCATTCTCACGGCTTTAATTTTTATCTCACTTTATAATTATCAGCTGACTTAGTTTAAGCTACCACAGAAACCTGATAAGCTTTAATCACTTCTCCTGACTCCCCAAAATGCCATTTCAGAAACAACTCAGATTTTCAGACCAAGGTAATTATAAAAACAAGCCCACCAAAAACTTTTGAGTAACAAAAAAAGGCATAGTGACGCAGCAACATCCTCATTTATGTATTTTTTTTTTCTTTCAGACAAGAAGAACCATAGTTATTTTTATGGCCAAGTCTCTTAAACTGTTGTTTCGAGATGCATTTAGGACAAACATATAGCCCAGAAAAGATAAATAGTAACTGTTGCGTGTAAAAAAAAAAACCACAGCAGCAAAGTAAGATTAGAATATTTTAGTGCAATTTCAGTAAGTTTAGTTCTGATCATAAAAATTATAGTTATGACTGTCACAGAGCTCTCTGATGTCTGGTCATTAATCCTACTAGCTTTCTGGTAGGAGGAGTTATCCACAGCTATGCACAGCTTTCCTTTCCACGTAACACTGTTTCCCACGTAAACATACTGCTTCAGTGGTTTACTACTTGAGGCTGCTACCATGCACTACAGTAGGTATCTGTACCTACTCTGTAGGAGCAGGAGTTATACAAGCACCAACACAAGATTCTGGTAAGGTAATGCAACTGGCCAGGTTGTGTTACACCAGACTTTGATGCCACTAAGTGAAAGAGTCAGGCAGCAATAACAGCCTCCAGCGCAGTTGATTTACAAGCCAAAACCCCTCAATGATCTCAGAGTTAAATGCAAGCAAGAGAGGAATGAAAAGCTATTGCAGATGCTTCCCCATATACGACTGGTCAGTGTGGCAAAAGCAGGACCACCTTCCTGCATTTGCTCCTTTGAATACAATTATTCCCACCAGCAGCAATAATCAAGGAAGGCACTTGACCGCTGTCCAAGAAAATGTCTATCCCATTCACACCACCAAATCAATTGCACCAGATATTTACGTGAAACCCTTGCAGCAACCACACCACCAGCTCACAGAATGAGCAGTGTACAGCTCTGAGGCAGCGATGTGTTTGGCTACCTGACGCAGGCCATTTTTATGCTGGTGTTTCCAAAAGCAGAGAAGCAGGACAAGCTTTTCAAACTTGGCTGCCTGAAGCAATCTATCTATCCACCTATCTGAGAAGCTTAACTGAGCAGCCTAATTTTTAGATGCAAGCATTCAAACCTCCCATTAAGTTGCTGTCAGAGACTTTCCAGAATCTCTTGCACTGGCCTATATTTAGCACATCTATAACTAGCCCTAGAAATGAAGCACAAAAGCAATTGAAAACGAATGGCCAGATTTTCAATAGTAACGCAGAAGGATATACTTCAGGTTTTAGTTGCCTAACTTGAGAGAGTAAAAGGGTCACATTTCCATAAGTGCTCAGCATGTGCTTTGAAAAATATTAAGCAGTATGTGAGCACTTTAACAACCAAAAAGGCACACTGAAGCAAAACAAGTTCCTGCTTACTATAACAACCTTTGATCAGTTCACCTGGGGATGGCAAGTTCAGTTGCTTTGTGACAAGCACATGGATGTGGCAGACAGACCACAGTCACGTGCTATGGAAACTTCATGGTTACAGACACGCTAATAAATCTTGGATTTCCCTTGCCTTTAAGTTACCCAAACCAAATAAAACCATATAACATCCAGGTAGGACCTGTTCTTTCACACTGTAGAATCCAAAACAAAATTTCTACCCATGGGAACTAATAAACTTCCATACTCAGGCAATCTGGACAATTGCCCAGGTGGATGATCAGTCATCTTTAGCAGAAAATCATCCTGCAAAGGTTATTTTGCACAGAATGAAGAAAGGAGAAAAAAAAAAAAGTCAGAAAAAAAAAAAGTCAAGCAAACTGTGGGACTTCAGAAGAAAACACAGTCTTGCCATCTTTATGAAAGACCCAAATAAACTAGGGCAACAGATGCATCCAGACACTACTCAGGAATTGCAAGATATTTTTGCCAGAGAAATGTGTAGATGTTTTACTTGGATGCAACTGGAAACGGAAAACTAAATGCATGCAACAGTACAACAGAGCATCTGAATATTCTTTGGGACTGTAAACATATCTATTGGAAAAATTCTGTTCAAAAGCTTTCCACAAAAATGGACTGCAGCATCAAGAACACCGTGTAGGATTTAATGTGAAGGACAAGTCAGCACTAATGGGAATGAGCGACATTATTACAGATTCTGGTAGCCAAAACCAACAAGCTTGCTTTCACTAGATCTCAAAGAATAATTTTTAATTTAAGTACTGGCATTATAGAAAGCCACAAAAAAAAAAAAAAAAAAAAAAAAAAAAAAAAGAGAAAGAGTCTCACAGGCCTGGAAGTGAGAACATATTTCATCTCCAACCAGAATATCAAGTCCATTCCAAAGCCAAGTTACTGGAAGTCTTCCGTCATTTCCAATCATTTTATTTCCCTCCTATCTTCAAAATGGGTGAGCAGATATCTTCCGTGTAACCTCCAAGCACAAAGCATACACAATATATACATTTACTAATTTCATAAATATAAAGCTCATTGATCTCTAAAGCACTATACTTAATGCACACCAGAAACAGAGGCAGTGCCTTGTTAATACAAATAGGATATATGATTTTATGTCTTGTGACAAATTGTACTAGATTTCTATTTAAACAAAAGGATTTGTTGATCATTCTGAGTGCAAGTGGTTCTTTAGAAAGAAAAGTGCCACTGGGATACTTGAAAATGTCCATTAAAAATCATAAGCTGGAAGCAGTCACCAAATAACCACAGCCACAGAAAAAAAGTTGTGAACAGTGCCCACCAAGCTTTGTTAGAATTGCAAATCACAAGCCATAGCCTGATTCCTGGTTTATTGTTTCTACAAACTTCAGAAAAAACAGAGCTGAAGGCATCAACAAGATACAGCAATATGCTCTGAGTCAAGCCCTTTCAATGGGACTTCTTAATTCAAAGACAGAAGGAGCACATTAGCAACAGCAAAACAAGTTCATTTTCAGCATATAAACATACATTTTAAACCAAGTAAGAAATGGAGAAGCCTTTTTGATTTACCCCACGCAGATATTTCCTTGCCTTATCATGATCTGGTGAATACTCCAACTGCAGCCGCATGCAGTCCGTGAATTTCTATTTCCACGAGTAACACAGTAGTTAAGAGATTTTCTCCAGACCAGCCCAGGTAACTTCTCTAGCTTACTACAAGAGCAGCTTATCCAAACAGTTTGCTCAAGTCCCAACCAAGAACACCACCTGAGATGTCTTTGTAGAAGCAAAAGCAATCAGGGGTCTTACACCAAAGCACATGCCTGCTGCAACCAAACCCCAGAACACAGCTGATGGGCGTTTGCCACCTAGCAACCTGCAGGCTGTGCTTACATTAGAGTGATGTGCTTCACATCCACTGAAAGCTGCCCGGCAGCAGGAAGCCTGGGTGGGCTTTCCTCTTGACTTTTAAAGCCAATTGCCTGCTGCACTTCCAAACTATTTATTGCTGCTGCAGGGAGAAATGAAATTTCCTTGTAACAGATCTTCTCCATAAGAACTAAGGCCTGCATGAGTATCACCGTCTGCTGAGAGCTGCAGAGTCATGTTAATTGCCTCGTTAACTGCACTGTTATTACTAGGGGGAGGTTGTCCCTTGGTTAGTGTTTTAAAGAATCGGGCCCAAAGCCTCCTACAGTAACTAAGAGTAAGGGAAGTCCATAAGAAAAAGCCCTGCTCAGACAGAGCAAAGAGCTATCTACACCAACATTTCTCTGAGTGGCTAATCAAGCGTGTTTGGGGGGAAAAGCATAGGAACAGGAGAAGCACCTCATAAAACTTCTTCCAGTACAGTAGCTTAGGAACCTCCTGAACTAGGAGAAATAGACCCTTCTCCTTGATTAAATCTTTAAGGTTAAAAAACAGTAAGTAGCAGACTTGGTTTCAATAATAACGATGCACAAAGCCTTGTACCCCCCGGATGCTGTGAACCTGACAGCTGTTTACAGCCATTCAGAAAGAGGAGGGAGCCTATTGCCAACACATGCTAGAAAAGCATGTGATAAATGCAGAGGAAAATTTAACATTTCAATCTAGATTATTAAGAGAAAACAGTACTTCATCCATCAAATTTACATCTGTCCTGTCCAGGTATTTATCGGCCTGATTCTGTGCTGTATAAGCAGAACAACAAATGCAGTGGCAGTAGCTCCAGGAGCTTTGCGATAAGCTTCCACTGTGTCTACATGCGCATTGATGGGCTTAGCACAGAAGAGGTTTTACTGCCATGTAATTCCAGCTAGTCCTAAACATCAATCAGGCATGACAAGTTAGTGCATAAGATCGGGTTGTTCTTGCTAATGCATGTTTCCATGAGTGTATGAACTTCACCGTTGCTGAAAGTGCAGAATGACTGGGATGGGGCTGCAGTGGGTGACAGTGCAGCCCACTGTCCTCCCTCCTACATGGTCCACCCTGTGATGTGTGCTTGGCTCCCTGCAATACTCAGGGAGTTCACTGCTTGTTTTTAGTAAGAATCATTTAGGAGCACTGTGTTATATCCTATTAGAAAACAAATCCATTGTATTTAACCATGAATATGCTAGGGAGTTAATTTAAAATTCCCTTACTGTACACAACATGTTATTTTTTCAATTAAACTGATTCAATATTGGAATACAGCATAACTATGTTTCCTTGAGTACTCTCATAGGCAGTTGAACATCTGGAGGTAAAAAAAGCAACAGTAGAAAAGAAGAGATGCCATACAGGTTCTTCCTATCAGACTGAAAAAAAATCCGTAGTCCCTACATGCTGCTTGAAAGTGGATATAAACTATCTCTGAGAAAGGAGATGTAGAACTTGAGACTATCAAGATAGAACAGGGGGATATGAAAAGTATAAATATATTCAGGGGAAATTCTAGGGTGCCATTGCTGCCATCTGCAAGATGTGTTTCTCTTCTGGGTTCCAACTTCTGTTGCTTTTAGTGTAAAGTGAATATTACGTTTTTGCTGCTACTTACACCGTATGCATCTCAAAGGTTTTCTTATTCTTAATTAAAATTAGATTAATTAAATTCTTCTTCAGAATTTTTAGTGTCTTCAACAACTTTCTGTTTCCAGGAAGAGGCCTACATGAGGACAGAAGTGGGAAAGCGTGTAGGGAATGTAGGAAAGCAGGGACAAAGAGAATAGAACAGGAGTTATCTGAATAAGCTCCATGTCCTGCCAGCTTAAAGGCAATGGAGTTATTCCTACCATCCACTATCACTTCCTGAAGCTGTAACTTACATTATTTTTTTACATGTTTTATGCATAAAGTAAAGCTGCCTCAAGCACTGTTGGCTTCTACGAGTTGGTCTTGCTCAGCACATCACAGAGGGTCTCGGTGACCTTGGCTGAATTGCAAGGGTGAAATTTTTACATTGATGAACTGTTTTGAAGGGAAATAAAAGTCATGAGTGAGCATTTTTGCACTGTCAAACACAATTCTGTCCTTTCTCATCTTTCTCTCTTAATGGGGGTGGTTAGTATAACCATACATGGGGCTGTTACTTCCAGCACACTTATCTATATGTAGGTGCCTGTATATAAATGTAAATAAACCTAGGGTCTGCTCTTACCTGAGTTGGCTTTTGGAGTGTTTTCAGAATCAACATAGCGTGTGAAATGCAGTTTACTTCTCTCTTAAAAGTTCCCTGCAGAATTGCTATAGTACAGCAGCCGGTGTACAGGTTTCACATACCTAATACATTTTGTCTGTTTCATTGTATCTCATGAACATTAATGAATTAAGTTTCAGCAAGGAACCGTGTGAAGACTATAATGATTAGTGTCATTTAAGGGACGATTTGTGTAAAAAGTGGCTAATGATGTAGCCAAATTCATTCCGTTGTCAGTAGCAAAGCAAAACATAAAACCTCTGAGCCCTAACTCGCAGGTGATCACTCAGATCACAAGCTCCTCAGTGCTGTTTCAGAAATACCACCTCTTGTTACCCATTTTCTGTAACATATTTAGGCATACGTACAATTAAATGAAGCACTTTCATGCTGATTTCAATCTTGATATTTCATTTCCAGGATTCAAACCAAGCAGTTACCTGTCTTTCCTGAACAGGTATTGGCATCAGTAGCTAAAGATGCATTAGCAGAAAATCATTAACTCAAGTAGCAGCAGAAACATACGAATGCTAGAAGAGAATACTGGTTTGCAATTGTTCTCATATATCCAGATGTTTTCTGTGCCTCATGCACTGTGACTAATCATGACAAAATCCTGAGAATGTCTGGCTAAATTCTGCTGCAAAGTAAAGTGGAACAGTTTGCACCTTTATATCAAAGCTAAACTCACTTTTGATTGAGGACTGACACTGTCCCTTTGTATCAATAACAGTTGGTAGCTTCCCACACCCTCTTCTTGTATATATGAGAGCACACTACCGAAATGGCTAAACCCCCCACATTTATAAAGACGGACAGTGTAAAACAAGCTTAGGTACCACCTCCTCACCACTACAAGAGCCTTCTGGAACTCAGAGAACCCAGGACAAAGAAGCAGATGACTGTTAAAGGAGGTGTACCTAGGAAGCAGTGCTACCTCATGGTCGGCTGCTCTATTGGCCAGTGTCCGCCGGGTGGATTGTTTGCACTGCTGCATCCTTGAAAGAAAGGTATTGGTTCAGCTAGCTGGGTAACTGCTCTCACTCTTCAAGTCTGGCAGCCTTGAAAGGCAGCTGGCCCACTGGGTATAAAAATACAGTGCTTGGTCCAATTCATTATTTTAATTTAAATATAGTTGGGAGACAAGTATTATCTTCCTGGATAGAGGCACAGTGGCTGCTGAAAGCAAATGGCTTAGATTCCTGAAAGTTCTTCTGCAGGTGGGGTACAGTTGCCATCCTTTGATTGCCAGGAAAGAAATGAGGGCTTTGGCTCCTCGAGTCAGGGCAATGCCCGCAGTATGTATGGATAATGGGAGGAAGATTTGCTGGAGCCCTATTTCACACCAGCTCTTCAGAACTTCTTACTTGGTTCACATGCACTTTTCAGCAGCGTTATCCTTAGTCCCCAAGATGAGAAGCATGTGGGAGTGTGGAGGAAATGTATAAGTTCATCCCAGCCCTCCGTTGGACAGAGCCCAAATTCCTTGGTGTAGGAGGGCTATGAGGTTCAGGACTGGAAGAAAGGGCTCTGGCAGACACAGCCAACTGGGAAGAGAGTGATCCACATGCAGAGTTCCTTCCAAAGATGAATCAGGGTGAAATGATTTTACATGTTTTTTCATTGTCCTTCCCACCTTGTAAACATTCCTAAAGCCTGTCTGTAAGCCCTGCATAAAGAAGTGCTAATATCCATATGTCAGTACTGGAAATGGTTTCTCCCACACCTAAAGAGCCAAGTTCATCCCGTACGTAATTCCACTCACTTTAACAGCTTTGCAGAAGGAAGGATACTGTCCCAGTAAGTCCACCCAAAAGCTGCAGATTCTGCTGAAAACAGCTGCCTGCCTTGTGAATAGAATGAATCACCACAGACCTCAGTTGCTCAGGCCTTTGCAATAGATTCCTCTTCACTTCTGTATGCAATTCTGTCTGCAAATCTCTAAATTATCTGGACACCAGCTGCTCGAAAGTCTTGAAAGCACCATTATAGGAGATAAGGACAGCAGACCAGACCTTGCTCTCAGCTTTTAAACTATGTCCATTGAATGTGTATCTGTGCTGTAGTTATGTTGTATTTATCCTACCACAAGGCATTTCTTGATTAGCTGCAGTATCTGGGAAGGATTTTAATTATTTCTGATATGATTCTTGATTTTCAGAAAGGAAGAGTAAGTATTCACCTTTCTTTGCTCAGTCAGTCACGAACTAGAAGTAGGATGTAGGTCAGGGAGAACCGATGCACCTAGAGGTATTAAATTGCTTCAGTGTCTGGTCAGTAAATCTTGATCCTACAGTCAGAAAAAGCTGAATGCCAGCTTTACAGTAAAAATGGACCAGCAGGGAGTTCCAGAGAAGCTAGGGGGAAGATTTTCATAGAATCATGTGGGAATGTTATTTAACAAATTTGCTTCTATTACAATGATTCTGTGACCCTGGTGGTGCCTTTCAGCCTTATGTTTCTATAAATACCTTGCTTAAGAACTAATTCCTCTTGACAACCTGACAGAGCTTCAGCTTACAATAGAGCACATCACCAGTTAGTTTATCTTATGGCTAACCTTAGCATTTGATTTTTGTTTTCTGTTATTGCATTATTCTGGACAGCAAGATACTGTTTTTAATACTACCTGTGGAGAATTTTTACTTAATGGGTAAATATGCTTTCAGCTCCTTCAAAAACAGATGCTCTAAATTAAAAGATCTGAAAGTAACATGCCTATTATTTAAGCAAACGGTGCATTCTAGGACCCTAAATTATAAATTTAATTATAAATCTGTACAAAGTCCAGTTAAAAGAATCTGGTCAAGACAGAAGTTCACCCTTAGGAGAAGTGTAACATCAGACATCGCAATTAGCCTTAACTAAAAAAATAGCAGAGGAAAAGTCTTTAGAATGAATGAAGATTAGTTATTTTAATCACACTGGAGCTTTTTTAAATTTACTTCTATGAGGGAATAAAACAGGAGACAATATAGTTGTATGAAAATGAGTTTCCATGAGCTGTGCTGGGGAAGAGATAAAAAAGGTAAACCTGACACACTTTTGGATATGGAAATGTATACACAAAACTACTGCTATTTCCTGGGGGGGGGGGGGGGGGGGCGCAGGCAGGGAAGAAGTTGAAGTGAAAATACCTATTACTAATTTCCCTGCACTCAGATAGGGCATAAGGAAAAGTCATTTTTATAACTAGCCTCTCTAATACTACTTAAGAAGTAACACCCTTCCCTCTTGCATGGTTCTCTCTGTGGTGTGAGATTAGAGCTTCTTCAAGATGTTCTTTGTTCTTCCCATTTTACCTAATGCAACAAGGCAAGGGGTTGTCAGGATTTTACCAGGCAACAGTAGGACTATTTTTTTACCCTAAATCTGCAAATGCCTTCTCTGCATGCTGTCACACAAATCCCTTAGCAAAAATTTAATTTCATTTCACTTCACTTTAGCTGTCTAAAAGGTATCTTAAGCACCTGAAATCCTAAGCCAAAAGTCACCTCTCCTAATTTAGGCATCTAAATTCATTCTGTAATGAATGTGCTCCCACCTATCATATCTTACCTACCATACATTTGTCTCAGAGTCCTCCTCCTCAGCATATTTAATCTAATTCTAAGACAAATGAGTTAAATGAGTGGACTATGGAGTAAAAGAAGTTGACCAGTACAGGCCAGATGTCCAGCTTCCAGACAACTAAAACTAAAAAAGATGAATCCCATGCTTCATTCACTTTTCTTCTGTGTAAGACTTCACACACAATTATCTATACGAGGCATTTTAGATCCTAAATTGAAAGATCTTTTTCATCCCAGAATCTATAGGTTACAGCAGAAGATACAGCACTTTGTCTGCACGTTTTGGCAAAGATTCCTTGAAGTCTGCTTCAGTTATTTATTCTAAACGAGGACTAGATTTGCTCTAGACTTGCTCTATAGCCAGTGAAGAAAGGTAAGCACCTTCAGAGGAGTGCATCTCTGGGCGTGTTGCCTTTCTCCATTGACAATAGAGGAAGCCTCAAGCTGCTACAGTTCCATCTTGGGTACTTCAATTAAATGATGGGTTGAATCCATGTGTATCAGCTGCAATACTGGGGCTTGTAATAAATTTGAAATCCACTTTGAAATCTGGCAAGTATAATATAAATCATATGTCAAATTACATATAGTGCCAGTGATGTGTTTGTGTGGTGGTATACATACACATGTATGCATGCTTATACTACAACAAAGAAAAACAGCTTGGTAACATAGTCTGCGAAATAACAAAGCCAGTATTCAGAAAGATGTGGAAAACCTTTACATGCAGATCTTGGGATAAATTATTTTTAAGAAGCGAGATTTATCCAGTTCTACAAAGTGGGATAATATTTGCAAAGTCAAATGCACTATTCCATTTGTTCTGGTTGAGTATGATTATATGGTGAGACCATTTTGACCTGGTAGAATTAACAATAATAAAAAAAGCCTAGTGGTAATAAGTGAAACTTTACTACTGACCTCTGTAAAGACTTAATGCCAAGACTCATATTGTCAGTGACATCCAGGATCAACAATGCTTGCAAGCAGTGGACTCAAAATGAAATTGTCTGGTTTTGGCAACAAAATATTCTGCATTTAGCAAAGGCATATGTTTCAAACTCAAATGACTTCACTTCAAATTAAAGAAAAAAAATGTTTTGAAGTGTAGTCATTTGATAATCATTTGCTTTAAAATAAGCAACATATTTCTATCTAATGGGATCCACATCTTTAACAAGTGAACCAACATTGTGACAAACAAAAAAACAACCTGCTCTTAAATATAATCCCAAAA
This sequence comes from Falco rusticolus, assembly GCF_015220075.1. NCBI lineage: Eukaryota > Metazoa > Chordata > Aves > Falconiformes > Falconidae > Falco > Falco rusticolus. Next base: position 56,161,581 of record NC_051193.1, on the reverse strand, counting down.
TAAATTACATCTAGCTCTTTTGCTGTTGTTGTTGTTGTGCTCTGTTTCCCTTTTTTGGCCGCCTGTAGAACTCCCACAATTTTTTCATTGCTACAATGACAAATGCTATGAGAAAAGACCTGGTCCACTGCCAGAAATCTACTCTAGACTTCAGTATGTGTTTCTACTTTCAAGAGTCAATTGTTTTCCTTCTCTCCCAGGGGCCACTAGCTACCTTATTACCAGAAAGAATGACCCCTTGACAGCGCAATTGAGATCCAGAAACTCAACAAAATTGTAACCCCTCCAGTGGCATCAGAATTCTAATCAACAGCAGAGGGTCTGGAAGACAAATGTACTTGTATATAAGGCCACCATATTAGAAAGTGGCTTCTCTACTTGCAAAGAAACCTATTTCTATTTGGTTTCTTTTGATATTTTTATTACCTTCTTTCTTGTAACCTTTTCATTCCTAGTGTTCTTAAGGCAGAAGGGGTTTCACAGCACGGGAATTATCTGCGCTCAGTTTACACAGTTTGCTGCCTATTCTTTCTCTTGCAATCTATTTGCCTAAGGAACCCTTATCTCTAAGGAGCCCCCTAGTCATTACAGATTTTTTCTCTTATTCAGCTTAACTCACTAGCAGAACAATTGTTCCATCAGCATCTTTATTGCCATGTAAGAAACACAGATACAAAATCTCCAGCCTGGAAACTGCAGAGAAAAATGTACTCTGTGTATTAAGGTGCACTTCACAGAGAATACACTTACACTTGCAAAGCAATGCACTGTAATAGTGTCATATGATAATATTTCTCAATTATACTTATCACTAAAAGTATTCAACTTATTTGCTAGATTCTTTTGCATACCCAATATCTGAGAAACTAATGTTGTTTCATATAAATACATTCAGATACATACATACAAAGATGTTTTGGAGCACAAGACCCTAGTCTAGTTGTTACATCTGTACATATGGAGCCCTGCCCCAGAGTCTTGAGGTTACCAAAATCTGTGCCTCTAAATTGCCTAAATGTTTCTTTGAAAATGTTAGCAAACTTTAAGAAAATCTCAGCATGAGTTAGAAAGTGTCTTTTTCTTGTGATTTTCTTACCAGGATTACCTGACGTGCATTAGAAGGATTTTTTTTTTTTTTAAGAACATCCAACCAAGTGGTAGAAAACAAGGTATCCATGAACCAAAACATTGCTCCCACAGATTCTGCCATCTGGCTACCATTATGCAGAAACTGGGAAATACTTCAGATGATTGTTTCTCAAGATACAGAAGGATAAAAATATCTTTAAAACAGTAAAAAGCAGCCAGCATGGCAGAACACAAGCACACAGAATCCCACTGCCTTTAACAGAGATTTGGGTGAAGGCAAGAACTTGCAGAGACAGGAGTCTTCAAACAGCACTGTGGCCTGAGGCACAAAAAAAAACCAGCTACAGTGTTCTGCTGAGCACACACCAGGAAGAAGGACATGAGAAGGTCAAGAAGCATGAGGTCAAATTTTTGTTACCTTTCTCAGACAAAAGCCATCTCATTGAACGAACAACAAAATAAAAGGTATTGGACGCCTACATGACCCCTGGAAGGAGCAGCAGACAGACAGCCTCATGCCTTTAAAACAGAAGCAGCACAAATAGCAATAATGTGGGGGTTTGTGCACTGTCCTACCAACAAGATGTCACAGTGATGCAGATAAAGCACCAAGTGCTCACCCAACTTTCCCTGCTGAGGCACAACAGTTCTGCTACAGACAGGCAAGAGGGAGGAGGCTGTGGGAAGGGTTCTTCTGCCCTGGAAGCCAGGCTGCAATCTCTGGCAGGGGCAGCTGAAGTAGTTTTGATTTTGGGGTCACTGCCTTACTGTAAGCTCTGCGGAACTGAGCTCCCCCCTTGTCAACAGTCATACTATGGGGAGAGCTGCTTTGCGTGTGTGTTCTGCCCCTGCAATTCTAATAGCAGAATCGAGGCCATAATTAATAATCAAAAGAGCAAAATTGACAAGTGAACCTTCTGGAGCTTGTATCTGAAACTGTACGGCCTCTTACTGTCTTACATGTTTGGTCACATCTTTCTAATTTCTATTCAAAAGCCCAGAAGCAAGTTATACAGATTGCTTACATGTGTAAGTACCATACATTAAAAATAACATGCTGAAATAATGCTGTCAAAGTACAAGACCTACCTGACTGATGGAATATTCTTCTAAAAAGAGCAGCTCCGAGCTTCCCTTAAACAAACTGAAGGAAAATCTAAAGATAATAATGAACAAGAAAGTAGCTTCTTCTGCCAGACCCATCAAGTTAAATGGCTCTTTGCATTGTTCAAAGTGTGTACACTATTGTGTTCTGTGGCAGAGGGTAAAGAGAGGGAACTTTCAGTGACGTTTTGATGAGACAACAAATAAAAATAATATTTTGACAGCTCATCCTATTAAAGAAGGGGGGGGGGGGGGAAGCATTTCTCCAGCTCAAACAGAAATCCCCTTAACATGAAGAATATTGAGGTTGTATGTGAAGTGTAGAGCCTTCCAGTAATACTTAAAGGAAATGTGCCATTTGCAACAGAACATGCGGCATGACTAAAGACCCTAAGTGCTTGGCATCATTTGAGCTTAGTTTTAAATACCTATGATAGACATTTTTGGAATATGTTTCCTGAAAGTAGTGTCAAGGATTTACTTCAGCATTAGCTTGAGCATGCTGATAGGTTGAACTGGCACTCATATACCCAGTAAATACAGAAAGGATTAATTTCTGTGTACGTACAAAGTTGGGGGGGTTATTTTTTATGCCAGTATGGGAATTTATTTGCCCTTGTGATGAAACGTTTACCTCACTCTGCCTCATCAATATTAACCTCACAGATCAACAGATCTTCATATCGACAGAATAGAGAAGTCAATATCTCCCTATTATTATTTAATAAGTATTTCATTGTCTGTAACTGAGTGAGAACAAACATCTGTGCAGTAGAATGGCATGCACTTTAATTTTGCAAGGTTACTGTCTTGCATATGTTTGACAAAAGAAAGCTAACCCACAGTAAAAATCCCCAGTAATATCAGCATGTAAAATGACAACATGTTGAAGGACATTTAAATTGAACAAAACAGGGTGTTTTTTTAGTCCCAGTTTTGATATACAAATGTTGGATGTGTTTTACTGTGGCTTCTGACTATGATTGATAGGAGATGCATCAATTTCAAGGTTTGTGAATTTAAGTAAATTGTTGTCAGTGGTATCGCTTCTTCTTTTTTGTATTTTTTTTTCAAATTATCTCCTTACAGAGAATAGTGTAATACAAATTGAGACAGGATATACATAAAGCATCAATTTAGCTTGAATATCCACTTACAATAGTAAAAAGAAAATAGTTGCGATAAGAATGTGAGTACATCAGAGTTGTTCAGAAAACTCCAGAGTATTTAAAAAATAGCTTATGGTTTTTCTTCTAAATAATCTTTGCTGTTTCTGTTTGGAAAATACTTTGCTTGCCTTTCCATTCAAAGGAAAAATATAATATTTATTTAAAAAAAACCACAGTGGTAGTAGATCTTAGAGACTTTTTTTTATCTTTGTCCTCAGAATATAATTCCATTAAATTATACATTAGCAAAAAAACCCACAACCCAAACCTGTATCAACTCTTTGCAACCTGTGGGGAGTTTATTAACCCTTCATTGCTTAGTGGTAATGCTTTATTTGACTGAAAAGCCTGAAGAGTTTTCTGTTAAACCAACAGCGATGAACCATCATACAGCAAAGTGTGTTAAGGTTCCAATACATTCAGGAATTAGCTGTGTCTGATTTTAAACTAGCTCTCCCTAGACTGCTTCTTATCTGATGATGTCTGATTTAGGATCTGGTGAAACGCACGGATAGTTTTTACTGGGTTTTCCATCACATGGTCATGACTTGTTTCCATGTATGTGTGTTGTGTCTATGTATCTACATGCCTGTCTATATGCATAAAGCAATGTATAGGCTATTTGTGTGTGGTTTTGGTTTTAACATCAGATTCTATAAATGAATAAAGATACTATCTTCATTTTACTGTTCTCTAAAAGGGGCAACATGGAATGGATTCTGTAAATCTGACTATACATGTTGCTGATTAAAAGCTGATGGTAACAGTTAATATACAAGAGGACAGACTAGTTTTTCTTCAAACATTTTTTCGAGGGAAAAAATGAAAATTAGACAGAAAAGAGCATTTCCAGATGTGACTGTATAAAGCTTGACTTGGAACACTTTTGTTATCTCCTTAATAATGCATAGAAGAATGCTCATGTGAAATGTTATGTTAAAACTCAGTTCTAGTAGATATTTGCGCTTATGAATTGATTCCTTATCCATATTTTATGGAGAAATAGCTCGGCTCTGGATTACAGTGCATTATTTTCCAAACTCCTTATTAGGCTCTGTGTATCTCTCTACTGTGCCTCCAGGCTTAAATTAAAAACAAAACTAAGTAAAATTTAAAGAGACAACATTCAGAAACTTATTTTTTTACAAAGCTTCTGAAAATTCCTAATTATTTTTGCCCCTAATAGGCCGGCCTTTGAAATAATTTGATGGCTCAGTTTGTAAATCCGCTTGGAAAGATCTGGCATCCCATAACCATTAAGGGAAGTATATATCACAAAAATGATTTTGCATATAAATAATGGTATACAGAATTTGGCTTAAATTGTCTGCTTTCATTTGGTATTTTTTTTCCCCTCTAAGATAATTTGGAGGGAGGCAGGAAGATCAAATTGAACACAATTTGGAAATGAAACTTGGATAATTGAGCTAAGTGGGTTGAACTTGCCAGTCACCTGTGACCTCCTCCTAGTTACACATCATTTCAAATAGCTAAAATGAGAGGGCCCGCGTGGAGTTGCGCAACATACATAGGGCAAGTAGAGGTTCAGTTTGGGACCACGTTACCCCTCGCAATGTGCTTGCTTGGGTTTTAGCTGAGATGGAGGGACCCGAGCACCGTGCACCACGGCCTTGAGAAGGTTCTTGGCCACCGGGTGTGCCCAGGGAGCTGGGCAGAGGAGCACAGCACGGCAGTGAGGGCAGGCTGCCGTGCAGGATGGTGCGGGAGTGGAATAACACCTGAGCTGTTCCCAAGTGACAAACTGAAGCTTTGCAAGTAAACTGGGGCTTACCCCGGTAAAGTCTCCCTCGCAGACGGCTACAACTTGAAAGTTTGCGGTCGTCCCTGTGTGTGAACCCAATGTTTTCCTGTTCATTCTGAAGCGATTATTCAAAACACCTTGGCAGCTGAACCCTCCATGCTTTCAGGATAATTATTTCTAATCGTGATTGGCAATAATAGTAATTGCCATATTCAGCCAGCACCCAGCTGTAACGATTTTTCTTTATTATTATTATTTGGGTTAACAATCGCCACTGACAACAATGTCTCCCGACCCTCCTCTCCCCCCCTCCCCGATATGCAGGGAAATGAGGAACAGTGCTCTGCGGCAGCCGTCGGTGGGCTGCCCCCCTCCCGTGGACCCGGGGCTGGGAAGGGAGCGGCTGCCCGGCCGGGGGGTGTGAGGGGACCGGGGTGAGCCGGGCTGCGGCAGCACCCACCCGCCCCCCGCCCCCGGCGGAGAAGGGGCTGTAGCGGAGCCGGGGCTGAAGCGGCGGCTGTAACAAGCCTCTTAATAAACCTCCGGGTCGATGATGCATCGCTCGCCAGTGAATCTTCGCCGGTTTATTTATTTTAACTAAATCGCCCAAATGGATCGCAGCTCCGTGTTGACTCTGGCGGGAGGCGAGGCGGGGAGCCGGGGCCCGGGGGGGGTGACAGGTCGCCCAGGGGTTGCGGCTTGCAGCCACTCTCTGCGACTGCACGCCGCCTACTCCGGGAAAGGTGTCCCCCCCCCGGTGATCGCCTTCCTCCTCCTCCTCCTCCCGCTGCCCTGCCCTGACGGCTGCAGGCGCCCTTGTGAGGAAGAGCCGAGCGCAGCCCCCGGCCGCAGCGGGGCACCCCCCGGCCCGGCTGCCCGGCCCCGCCGCTTGCGATGCGGGAAAGGCTGCGGGGGGGCGGGCGAGGGAAGGAAAGGAGAAGGTCGAGTGTTTCAGACCGAGGGGAAAGGCTGCCCGCTCGCCGATTCCTGAAGTCGACGGTCACTAGAAAGGGACGAGGGTCAGTGCTTTCCCTGCCGGCACCGGGGGGGCGAGCACCCCGCGCTGCGGGGCGGGACCCCGCGGACCCCAGCCCTGTGCAAAGGGGCAGCAGAGCAGCGGCCGGGCGCCCTCACAGCCCGCGGGTAACGCTGACGGCAAAGCCAGCCCCCGCCTCACCCTGACCGCCCCACTCAGCGGCGTCCCTCGTCTCTATTCACGTTCACGCCGGGGCAGAAGTTTGGCCGGCGGCGGTGCGGGGGGCGCGGGGTGCCGGCCCGGGCCCACGGACGTGCGGGTCTCTCCCGCTGGGAGCCGTGCCCGCCGGCCGAGCGCCGGAGGCCTCCGGGCGCCGCGCAGGTACGCGGCAGACTGCCCCCCGGTGAGAGCAGCCCCCGGTTTAAAACCACGGGCAGAAGGTGGCGACCAGCTTCAGCGCGGGCGGTGCCGTGACCTTCCCCAGCGGGCGCCCTGCCTGCTCTTTGTCACCCCTCCAAGCACCCCCGGCCCTGCCCGGTGCCGGCGGACAGCAGCCCACTCCCCCGGGCCGCTGCCGGGGGGCGCCGGGCCCCGGTACCGGGCAGGGGCGGGCAGCCCGCAGCCACGCACCGCTGCCCACCGCCCCCTCCGGGGATGCTGCTCCCTGACGTCAGGTGTTTGCTCAGTCTTTTGTTCAGTTAAAAATAGTTTCAGGCAGCACCTTACCTGCCCCGGATGGCGGCTGCCCCTGGGCTGCGGCGGGGCAGCGTTTGCTGCCGAAATCCATCTCGTCCTTCTCCCCCGGAACCCTGGTCTCCGCACCTGAATTAATGATAGCAGCACGCGGGGAACCGGCTCGCGGTCTTCTAAACCCGGGATCTTGCCGCCTGAAACGCATGAAAAGGGAAAGTTTCTTTGTAACCTAGCTGTAAGAGCTATGTTATCAAAGCTAGCTGTTTCTCACTGCGACCCATTGAAGTATATGTACTGTCAAATATTGTCATTACTCTAGTAGTCTTTATTTTCTGTTTCCCGCCCCCGCCCCCCCCGCCTCGTGAGTCTCATTCATGGCCGTTGCTGCGTTGTACTTGCAACTGCGTATTCACCTAGTAAATAATTGCTTTATAGCAGATTATTTGCAGCAGTTCTTCTTCTCCCGATTCTGTGGAGTTATTAAAAAGTAATGGGTGACAAGACAATCAAGGAATATTTCCCAATTAAAGAGGAAAAATGGAACTGTCACTATCTTCCACTGTTTGTGGGCCAGTTCCCGCGCTCAGATTACACACACTTGTACATCGCACACACCTACGTACATAGCACATCTCTCCGGTGCCTATGCATACACGTACACGCGCACCCTTATGCCACAGTAGGTTCCCTATTTCTTACGGAGATTAAAGAATAACTTGAAATCGAAGACAAATGAATTGAGAGGAAAAGGTATCAGTTTCTTCCACGTCAATTTCTCCCCACATTGGAATGAAATCCCAAGGCTTTGGCTAGGTGGGCGATTAACCACCCGGCGCCTGGTGTCCTATAACCATCATCCCGCTGTACAGTTTATGGGGCTGAAGTTTTTCAGCAACTCGGTAACCTTATTTTATTGTTGCGTGTGTGTGTGATACATAATCTCCCACACGTGCAGATCTATCGGATCTATATAGCATGCGTATAATTTTATAGTTTATCTTAGCCGAACTGCTCCTGGGTGACAAATCTCTCCGTTGCAGAGAGCACCGTCCTCATTCCAGTGCTATTTCGTTCTGGGAGCGCGCGTGGTAATTCTTTACAACGAAATTGCTTCCCCTCTGCTTCCTATATTTTAATTTAGTAAAGGACTGATTAGCTGTGGCTTTAAAAGGGCCAGGTCTGCGCTGGCTCGCAGCGTCACCTCTCACCTCTCCACAGCCCTGGGCCGGGGTCACTGCGGGGCCGCGGCGGGGAAGCGGGCAGAGCGGCTCCGGCTCCCGCTCCCGCCGCGCCTACCTGCGCGCCCCGCGCAGCCCCTGCGCAGCGCCCCGCGCCGCTGCCCAGCCTGCCTCCGGGAGCAAAGCCCCCGTCCCCCCCGCCACAGGGGGGAGAGCAGCCCGCCCGCCCCTGCCTCCGCCACACCGCTGCTGAAATGAATCATCGCGCAAAAACCAGGAAGACGCAGCTCTGCTAGGCGAAAATAATTGTTTGGTTTATTTTAATTTGCATCACCCTGGTTTAATGGCACCCTTTCTTTTGGCTTCGGGGGAGGAGAGGGGGGGAGGAGGGCCGGCCGGGGCGCATCGTGCTGTTTAAAGGCTTCGTGTAAACTTCTACGTTTTGAAAGAATAACTTAAAAACCCTGTGTTTAATTGTATTCAGACGTGTACCCAGCTCACATTGATTTGTGGATTCACTGAAGGTGTAAAGATCCGTTGATAACATTGTAGGTCCAATGTCCCTAAAGCAGCAGATTCTCCCTTCTCTGCAGAATCCTGGAAGTAGTTTAACAAGGCGGGGGTGGGGTAGGGTGCGTGTAGGGTAGTATTTTATTTTTCAGCTGTAAAAATGCATTTCGAAGAGGGATGATATTCTAACAAGAGAGGCTACAATAAAAATCACAGGTCGCTTCTGAAAAGGTTTCACTCCGAGCAAATGTTTGCAGCGTGCAGGATCCTCAAAATTCCACTATAGACTTTATTCTGGCGATTATTGGAAAACACGCAATGCATACAAAAATACGAGCAAGAAAGTGTCAAAATGAATTTATTTTCAGATATGAACAGTGAAAGGTGCAAGTACGTTTTTAATAGTTTTGATCTTTATCAAACGATCGCTGTAGATAAAGGCAAATACAGAATATTCAAGAAAATACAATTAATTTGAAGAGGTTACCTTTCCTTGGGTGTACCCGTGCATTTACAGAACCGGTGCGGAGCCATCGCTTTGTTTATTTTTCTAATGTCTACCCAAATTCCAGCAATCCGCAGAGCAGTAACAGCTTTTTCCATGTGTTTATCATCGAGGTTGCAACAGGATTCGCCTCAATTGTTCTGCCTTTCTTGTGTTTTCCTTTCTTCCCTTTTCTGCATTTCCCAGATACATTCGCTTTGGTTGCAAAAATAAACAGCGGAGTTTTTAACAGCAATTTGAGATGATAATGGTTACTGATCCCATTCTTTCCATCATAATCTTCAAGTGGTTTAAGATTAATGATAGGAGGTGTTTTAGCAAGGACTGTGGGTTCTCTTCTCCAAAGACCGTCGCTATGATAATTTACTTAAGATGTTGACAAGACTGTCAGTAAGGCTTATTTTTTATTAAGCTGCGCTGTAGCAACTGTAGTAAGCATTTGTTGTTGTTATTTAAGCACGCTGTATTTTTGAATGCCTTCCTATAAATATTGTTATTTGGTCTCTGCCTGATGGATTTGCGATTGCCTTTGTTTCAAGAAAGGTATCTTCTGGTATTCTGAGAAATTTTCTCTTCCACCCTCCCCCATTCCCTTACACGCACATTTTTTAAAAGAAAATAAATTTGAGCAACTACTGTCTCGGTCCAGCAAGCTAGATCTTCTGCAAAGCGTTGCTTTGGCTGAAATCTGTCTAGGCACAGCCCCGAACCGAGGGGACGAGGCGCAGGTTTCAGCGTCAGTTTTGTGTGAATTTTATTTTGTTATTTTTTAATGGGAAAAATAGCCCTTTAAACCACAAGTATGTGCCTGCAGCACCCCGGTGTACAAAGAGGCTGGGGCGCCTCTTGGAGCGTGGGCGATTTACGACCGCACCGGCGGCTCCCGAGCACAGCCGCGCCGCCCTGCGCGCCCCCGGCACCCCGCGCTGCCCCGGCGGCAGCCGCTCCGCCCGCCGGCCCGGCCCCGCAGCGCCGCTCCCCCCGCAGCGCTGCCCCCGGGGCCGGGGTCCCCGCACCCCGCGCGGCTCCTGGCCGCTTCCCCGTCCCCTCCCCGGGGCCGTCGGTGAGCAGAGCCCCGCGGCGGGCGGCGCCTGCCCGGGGCGCTCAGGGGGCGGGGGGGCGGGCGCGGAGCTGCCTCTGCTCTCTCTGAGGGGACAAGTCCGGGGGGAAGCCGCAGCGGACCGGTTGCTTTTGCGCTTCTGTCGTGTTTTCAATAAACACGAAACCGTGGGTTTACCTATAAATTACCGGGGTCATGTGACAGACACCCACTTGGCAGCCCTTTATTGCCCGTTTCGCTACCCCAGTCGCTTTGCTCCGCGCCTGCGGCCGGCCGCGGGGTGGGCGTGCGGTACACCGGGCAGCGGGGGCGCGGGGAGCCACGTCTGGGTGGTGCCCCCCACCCCCCGGGGGCGGGCAGGGCGCGCTGCCCGTGCGGGGCAGGCGGGGGGCCGGCGGGGCCGCCCCCAGCTCCGCGCTGCCAAGCCAGACGCGAAGTAAACGGCGGAGGCTGCAAAAGCGCGTTTCTACCGCTGACGGGCCGCCCCTCGCTGCGCTGCTGGCCGCCCCGGGCTCCTACAGCAAGGGAAGGGACAGTTCCGTAAACACTTTACGTGACGGTCCCCTCAGGCCAAAAGGGAGGCGCGGGGGCAGGGGCCACGCTTCCTCATAACACGCGCTGTCTGCGCGAGCGCGGCCCTGTGCCTGCGCGCCCCGCGTGGTTGATCCCCGCGGCGCGCAAGGGAAGCGCGCAGCGCGGGCGGAGGGCTCCTGTGCGGCGGCGCCGGCCGCGGCCAGCAGGGGGCGCTCCGACGTTGCGCCTGGGAGCCCGCGCCGCGCTCCCGCCCACGGACACGCGTTTGCACACACACACGCACACACATCCACACGCGAGGACACACGCACACACCCGCGCGTGTACACGGACACACGGACACGCGCAGCATCGCGCCTCTTCGCCCCGCTGCGCGCGTTACCGGGCGCGGGACGCTCCGTGCGCGCACCGCGCTGCACGCGTGTCCCCGTGCCCCCCCGTACGTGTGCGTGTGTGTACTATACATTATGCAACTTATTAAATACAACCATGAATTGTCAACATTTTTTTCGCGTGTTAGTTCCGCTGATCCGGGCAGGATTTATTTTCAGATCTTGGGTCCCGGAGCTATAACGCGTGATTTCTTTGCCTTAAATAAAATTGGTCAAATGTTGACAACCTTTAAGCCAATCTAACACTCAAGATTACTGATGGGAAACTAATGAGAAAATATCAGATCGTCCGGCCTGGGGGCTCCTAATTAAATCTTAGCTGATTGAAAAATAAAAGCGGGTTCGGGGGCGTGGGGGAGGAGGGAAGAAGCTCCGGGCTGAACTTTAGCTCTCATTTTACGTGATATTTCCCCAGCCCACCCCTCCCTCTGCTCTTCCCCCCCTCCCTCTTTAAAAAGCCTAATGTTATTTCGCTGGTTATTTCGAGACATCCGAACGCGACTATCATTCCTTGCCCGGTAAATATTAAGGCCTTTAAGCAACGTGATTTAACTAATTAGAAAATTTACATCATTAAGTCTCAGGGAGAGAAAAAAGGAGAAACAAATCTGTCAGTCATTTTAAAAGAGACAGGCCCTATTGAAGTGTGAAGAAATCGGCTCTAATTCAAAAAGGCAATCGGGCAGAAAAAGCCCTCAACATTACCCTGCTAGTTATTAATCAGAAGGGGTTTCCCCCTCTCTCCTTCCCTGTAATGGCAAGAGCTGAAGCACATCGTTAGTTTCTCCCAAAGCTACCGCACAGTTTCCATTCAGGTTTTTTGCCACTCGTCCATGTCCCATATTAATAGCGAGAATTTGTCCATTCAAGGCTCATAGATTTGAAAACGTTTCCGAATTGGGGAGCCGCAGCCGTAGGAAAAGAACAAAAAAAAAAAAGAAACAAACCAAACCCCAACCACAGAACCCAAGGCTGCCCGGACCCCTCACCTCCGCCCCCACCGAACACAAGGACTGCGCTGCCCCGTGCCCGCCCCCATTAAAGTGGGGTCCTAAAGTAAACCTGCTCGGCGAGAACTAGCTGATGGCTTTGTTTTTCTCCCTCGTCCTGCATTGCTAAACACAGGCACAAGCACGAGAGTGGAAAGCCCCCTCGCCCCCCCCCCCGCCCCCCCCCCCCAAGGACTAACTGTGTTTAGTGCCACGCACCAGATTCAAGTAGAACAATATAAAACTTGAGTGAAAGACCAGCGAGCTGGCATTACTGATGTCGAGTCCCTGACGAAGCGGTGCGGGACGCGGGTGGCCAGCGCGGCGAGCGGGAGGAGGAGCTGGTGGCCCCGGGTCTGGGGGCGCAGCTGGGGGGGCTGCGCCGGGGGCCGGGGGGGGGCGGTGCGGGCAGGAGACGAAGTCGCCTGGTCCAAACCGCGGTGTGACACCTCTGGCGCGCTCTCGCTGCCTCTCCTGCAAACGCACTTTCTAATCCTCCCCTTCCAACTGCTCACAGTGGACTATGGTATAAATAATAAGTACGCCCTACTCTGCGTTTTCTCTCGCCTAATATCGGGGAACCTGACAGTCGCTTTAATCAAAGGAGTTTGCGCTGGTTCTTCGCCGAGCTGATTTAAAGAATTTTAAACACGCTTCGGACAAACCCGGGCGATAGGGGCCTATTTCCCTGATCTCACGGCCCGGGGACGAACTCTCCTGCGGCTCGAGGAATTAACCCCGTGTAAATGGGTTCAGGATCAGCCTGCTGATGGGGATTTTACTTGGCAGTAGCCTGCAAAGACAAAATATTCGGGGGCGGGGGGGAAGCGGTGGAAGGCCTCTGCCGGCCCCATTTAGGCTTCCATTTACGTGCCACCGTTAACTTGTAGTCATCTTTGTAAGTAGATGTTTACAGAAATGTAAAGTCCTCACCAGGACCGGTAAAGGACACACTCCTTCACCAGCGCTACGCCTGCTTAAAGGCGGCAGCTCCTCCGCGCAGCCCCGCACGACGTGTGACGGGCGGAGGGCGACGCGGCCCGCCACGCAGAGCCTTCCTGAGGCGGGGGGGCGTTGCGGAGAGGGACTTTGTCGACACACGTGCTCCTAAATTGAAACATTTCTCCATTCCTCCATAAAAGCAGCTGAGCAGCCGCCCCCGCGCCCTGCAGACACCCGGGAAGCCAGGATCGCCCGCCACAGGGAGAGGCGCCGGGACGAGGCGGAGAGGAGAGGGGAGAGCAGGGCAGGGCAGGAGGGACAGCCTTGGCTCCCCCGTCCCCTTCGCATCAGTTTGTCTAGCAGTTGTTCAAAATGATTGAGTTTTCTGAAGAAGGCCCTTTAGAGAGAGAACAAAACCAGCAACAACCTCTTCCCCCAAAAACAACATGAATATCAACCTGTCCACTGGCAGGGCTTCGGAGCTTAGAGGCATTACAGTAAAATTTACGGCGTCCTTAACAACTCCCAAGTAAAAGCATTAAAATTCCCTTTAATTGAGAAAACATTGATTTTTAACTCTGGAAAGAACGAACCCGTAATTTAATTGCAAACTTTCACCGGCAGAGCAGCATCTCAGGGAGGCCACATTCCATCTTTAATAGAGCCACTTTATGAAGTGATAAAAACAAAGAAAACCTGACAAACAGAGAGACAGTTGCAATAGCGAAAGAAAAGTTACTTGCCTTCCCTTTCCCTCTCTCGCAGCTCCAAACTATCGCACTCTTCCCTCCCCCTTCACCCCCTACCCCCCGGTAACAAAACACAAGTGTAAAAGCAAAGGATTTTGCAGCCGGGGGAGAAGCACTAGTTCATATTTTAAATAACGATTTGCCTTTACCAGGCAAGGAGCGATGCCAAGAGGTTTAAGGGAACATTTTCACAAAATGGTAGCCTCTTTTAAAAAGGAAACTAATCGGATAAAATTTCCTTACTTTCCCTTGTTCGTTAAAAAAAACCAAAACAAACAAAAAAAAAACCCCAAACAACAAACAACCATTGCTAAAGGGAAAGGAAAGAGAAATCCCACCCTCGCTTTCTATCTTATTTCTGTATCGGTTTTTGGTATTATAGGAGAGTAAAGAAGTTTTTGTTTGGTGGTTTTTCATTGATCAGTCACTCTGAGCTAATGTAATTATCCTCATCAATAGAAGGCTGCAGAGAGAATCATTATGTGGGTGACATTGATAAATGATCACCCAAGAGCTGCCTTTTCTCTTGGGCACCCCCACATATGACCCTCCCACATACACAAGGTAGCCATAGAAACACCTTGAGATCCTCAAACACTGCTGCAAATGGGAAAATACAGAGAAAGCGAGAGAAATCCAACTTCACACACTTTCTGTCCCTGCTGCAGCTCCTTCCCATAGCACGGAGCCACCGAGCCGGGCTCCGCTCCGCCGCCCTGCCCCGCGGGCGCGCAGCCTCCGCCTCGCTGCCTCGCACAGCACCGCATTCAGTACTGGGAGCAGAGGAGGGGGCGGGGGGGGCTGTTATGGGGCTTGCTTCTTTTTTTTCCCTCTGTTTTTTCTTTTTTTTCCCTTTCTTTCTTTCTCGGGAAGAGTTAAGCAATGAGGTTGCACGCACCGTATGGACGCGCTGCTCTTTCTCTAGGCGCAGTGTGGAACCCCCTAACTTGAAAGCCGCTCTTGGAGATGCGCACCTACAATATCCACCCCCTCCACGGTAACGCGGCTCTTGGAAAACGGTTAAACCCGAATTATTAGCGGCGATATTTTAGTCACAGGACCGTACAATAAGATTCTGTATTTCTTACTGAGGCAAAGATTAATGTTTTTTCCCGGCCGCAGACCCCCTTTTTATGTAAGCAGATTCTAAAATATTGAGAGCAGTAATTGATTCATAATGATCCATAAATCGATGCGAGGAAGGGGGCGACTGTGTTTATTTATTTTATTCCTAAAGCTGCAACTAAAGTAGCTTTGACACCGTGTGGGGATGAAGGGGAGGAGTTGTTTAGCTGTGCGGGGTCATCCATCATCACTGTCGCAGCGACTCTGCCCAGAGGAGCAACCTCCCTTCTGTCTGTCTCTTTCTCACCACCAAAACTATTAATATTAAAACCTGCCTGCAAACCTTTTCCGCACCCGCCTCCGACCTCGCACCGTCTCCGCAGCGGCAGGGTGCGGGGCTTCCCCAGCCCGGCAGGGCTCCCTCTCCCGCACCGCAGCCGGTGCTGTTTCCCCAAAGGTGCTGTCAGAGGGGTTGGACGCCGGCCCATCTCCCCTCCGCCGAACCGGGGACCGGCACGTCTCCCCTCCGCCGAACCGCGGACGCTGCGGGGGCTGGCAGGGCGCAGCCCTCCGCCCAGCGGGGCCCCCTCCTGCCCCTCCGCGCAGCGCCGGGAGAGGGTCTGGGCATTCCCGAGCCCGCCGCGCCCCGGGGGGCGGTGGGGCTGGCGGCTGCGGGTCGGCCCCGCCAAGCGCCGCCGGGAGACCCTCGCTCCCCTCGGGAAGCGCCGGGAGCCACCGGAGCGATGAGCGGGACCCGGCCGCGGCACCGGCCGGGAGAGCGGGTCCAGCCGGTGCCCCGCCGCACCCCTTCCCCTGCCCGGCCCCGGCCCCCCCCGGCCCCCAGCCCTCGCAAACCTGGTTTGGGGCAACTTCCTCTCCCTCGCTCCCTCTGCGGCTACGAGTGAAAGGGGGGAGGGGGGGCTGGCTCCCCCCGGCATCTTCTCTTCGGCCCCGCGGTGCCCGCTCGCCGCGGCGGGCAGGGCCGGGGCGGCCGCGCTGGCGGAGGTGCGCGGCGCTTCCCTCCTCTCTTCGCCTTACAGGCAGCAAAATCTGGAAGAAAAATCCCTCGTTTGTGGTGGCTACAACTCCCAGCCCAGACCCGCTCGGAGAAATGGAAATTTGGGATTATAAACATGTGTGTGTGTAAACAAAAGGTGTTTCTTCCGTTACCCTTCGTTTCCCACAGCATAAGCAATTTTTATTCAGACTAGAGTATTTTCTTTAACACTATACCGCTGTCAAAACATTATTCCCGTTTTGGTTGCTTTTGACAGCTGAGCAGTTCTTAAAAATACCAAAATCGGAACCTTCCATTCTAAACAGTAAATCTCAGATGGAGAAATCTCTGCACGTTATTGTACCTTGGATTTCAGCAACACATCTCACGGAGATCACGGCCCAAAATGGGGGGGGGGGGGGGTGGTGGTGGAGACAGAGAAAGAAAATAAAAGACAACACAGCAGTGCAAATATTTAGTACATTATAAAAAACAATAATCTACTAAAGATAAATTATTCCCTGTGTTTCTACCAGTGCAAGGATGCTTTCTGACATTTCTCCTCAAACTGTAAAGAAAAGATCTGCAAGGAAATGAATTACTGATTATTATTATTAATAATAATAATAATAATCCTTTTAAAAGTGCTAACACAATCCCGCCTTCATATTTTCCGTATCCACGATAATCAAAGAATTTGGAAATGGGAACCCAGGGTGTGCTCTTCTTACACGACTGAAGGCTCCATGTGATTTTAACCAGGACAGAGAGCATCAAAGCCCAGCGGGGAATTATCATCTAAATTTCATACGAATACCTTAGAAAGACGCCCACAAAGCAGGACCCGATGGCTAAATAAAACCGCACACACATTCTCTAGCATCCTCCCTTCTGTTGCCAGCAGCGTGGGTCCATTTACTTTGCTCAGAAATTAAACATTAACTACAAGGCTGAGCCTCTTTCCACATTCCAAAGGTAAAAGTTGTCAGTCAAAGTTTTTAATAACACCCCAGCCAGTTGGAATGACGAGGAGTAGGAAGGAGGAGAAGGGTTACAAATTTACAGATGTTGAAATCGGCAAGGTTTTGTTTCCTAGAAAGTTAAGGGAATTACAAGCCCTTTCCCACCCATTTCCTCCCAGAAATAAAGCTTTCCCCTTGCTCTGTGGGCCCCATCCTGCTCTCACTTGATTTAGCAGTGCCACTGAGGGCAGTGAAAGGCAGCTGCTTCCAACAGTGCCGATATCTTCCTAGTTCAAACTCTCCTTTAGTTGCTCAAAAATGCCACAAGCTTCTTTTTTTTTTAAGTAAAACTGAACCCTTACCCGTGATTCTGCACCAGCTATTTATATATTTATATACAAAATGTCAAATTAACAAGCAACCTTGTTAGCTGATGGTCTTTTTTTTTCCCTTTCTTTTCTTCTGAAAACAACTGAAGACAAGAAAAGCAGTACAACCATTTAGAAAAGATAAATTATGCAATCCTCATGCAGGTAAAACTCTCATTAAACTCAGAACTACTTTACTCCTCCTAAAAATTCTGAACCTACTCCAGCGCTGCAGCTGTTCTTCACCTCTGAGCTAAATAGCTGGAGTTAAGCTCTGTGGTGGTGATGGATGCACACACACAAACACTTCAGCGCAGGAGGGCTTACTGGTCTTGTATCTGGGCCTTCACAACTCAAACTCAGCTTCTATGGTATTAGCAGATAGTACAGGTATTAGACACAGCTCTGAAATGCAAGCTGGTGAAAGAATATTTCAAATTTTGTTTAATCTGGCATAAATATAATATTGATAATCAGCAGAAATATACAACCTCAGATGTTCTTTCATTCAATTATTCTATTAATGCTGATGACAAGCTTGTTTCTGATTTTTCCAACCTTTCTACTCAATGCTGATAAGAAACGTATTTGAGACATCTCCTGATAACTTCAGTCTCTCCTAAGCATGATTAAAAACACAAAAGCCTAACAAAAAATCAAAAATGAAATATTTATTACCGCATTTTGTGACTTAACACCTTTTTTTTCTTTTTAAAACATAACGTCACAGTCCTCATACAAGTATTTTAATGTAAATTTTGACAAAGCTTAAAGGTAACAGCATTTTCTTCTAGTGAGGAACACGTGCTGAGAAAGGAAGAATTCATGGACATACAATACCAATTCCACAGCAGATCTGATACTAGCAAAAACATTCTTTTTTTTTCAATTGAGGTAAACACATAGAATATCTAACATGAAACAATTAATAGACCGAACTCTGTACGAAGTTTGTTACAGTATTCTCTTGCTTTTTTTTTCCCAAGCTTTGAGTTCATGATAAGTCCTAGGTTTGGTGCAAAGACCGTTAGTAACTTCTTTCATTGAGGAAAGCTGCCCAACTTTTAGTTTTGTTTTGTCCAAAGCCAAGGCTCAGAACTACTGGAAGAAGCTCCTGCTCTGTCTGTTCTGTCTGTTAAATCTTCACCTGCAAGCTCTTTGAAGAAGAGTCCAAAAAAAAAAAATAGATTGGGGAGGAATGGGGAGAGACTTAATGAAGCACAAACTATAAAGATCTGTTTGAAACTAAAGGACACATTTTATGAAGGAACAAAACAAGGGAATGGCAAGGCCTTCTTGGAACAGTCTTCTGAGTGATGAGAGACCCAGCAAGACTTTTCATCTTCATCTCCAGGGTAGTTCTTTTCTCACTGGCCAAAACAGGTCTTTCATGGATAGTGACTTCACTGCTGAACCAAAACAGTCATTCTTTTGGGAACAACACACATAGTGTGGAAAACAAGGATTTTTTTTCTTCTAAAACTATTTGAGGCAACGTAACGGAGTGATCAACAGAAATGTACAAGTTAACTTAGTTCCTATGTTTATACTACAGTAGTTATAACTCTTGGAGTCTTTTTTTTTTCCAGAGGATCTGTACATGGACATATTCATTTCAGTGAGCCCATGATTTCACATTTGTGTTCTTGTTTCGTTGGTCCTCTGTTGTTGATGAAAAATGACAAAAAGTAAAAAATAATCACAGCTGTCTGGAATTTCGTATTAAGTGTCAACATCTGGTCAAAGTTCAAAAGTCTTAAAATAGTTTTTGTTTTTGTTTTGTTTTTTGTTGTTGTTGTTGTTTTTGTTTTTCCCTTGAGTTCCCTTATACTATTGGGCATGAATGTCCATAACCTGTCCACCAACACTGGGGTCTACAGAATTTAACATTGTGGGGCTCTGTGCTGACATGGTCATTCCAGGGTGGGTAGGGGGTCCTCCGTGCA